>NC_056443.1:29193687-29493687 GCF_018296145.1 Oncorhynchus tshawytscha
GACCCATAATACAGGTCTGACAACACTGAGCTGTTCACTTACCAGGATCCAGTTTGACTATTTTGATGGCTGCCATTGCTGAACTCCTGATGTTTCGAGCCTGAGGGAAAGGATAAAGTTAGCTGTGAGTGATTACTAGTGTGAACTTTCCTGTGAACAGGCTACAGAGTATACAGGCCACAGAATGCCATATATTAGTCAGCAGCAGGACATAGGCCTACAGCACTAGATTCCATTAGAGTGGAACAAAACCAACAGTAATCAATGTTTCCTTACGTCTATTGCATCAACTTGCTGATGACTCCTTGCAATTGCTCTATTTACAATAGTCTATTGTCTTTTTCTTAATGCATTTTCATCTCTGTTTGGAGGCCCTGGGCATTCATCCAAGACTCAAACCCCCTAGTCAGCCATCTTGATGATAAATGTCCCAATATTAGTTACAGTGCCTTGCGAAAGTATTCGGCCCCCTTGAACTTTGCGACCTTTTGCCACATTTCAGGCTTCAAACATAAATGTGCAAAACTGATAGAGACATACCCCAAGCGACTTACAGCTGTAATCGCAGCAAAAGGTGGCGCTACAAAGTATTAACTTAAGGGGGCTGAATAATTTTGCACGCCCAATTTTTCAGTTTTTGATTTGTTAAAAAAGTTTGAAATATCCAATAAATGTCGTTCCACTTCATGATTGTGTCCCACTTGTTGTTGATTCTTCACAAAAAAATACAGTTTTATATCTTTATGTTTGAAGCCTGAAATGTGGCAAAAGGTCACAAAGTTCAAGGGGGCCGAATACTTTCGCAAGGCACTGTAGGAAGCCAATTCCAGATTTAATTTTGGATTGGAGATGCTTAATGTGAGTCTGGAAGGAGAGTTTACAGTCTAACCAGACACCTAGTTATTTATAATTGTCCACATATTCTAAGTCAGAACCGTCCAGAGTAGTGATGATGCTGGACGGGAGGGCAGGTGCGGGTCGCGATCGGTTAAAGAGCATGCATTTAGTTTAACTTGCATTTAAGAGCAGTTGGAGGCCACGGAAGGACAGTTGTATGGCATTGAAGCTCATCTGGAGGTTTGCTAACACAGTGTCCAAAGAAGGGCCAGAATGGTGTCGTCTGCATAGAGGTGGAACAGAGAATCACCAGCAGCAAGAGCGACATCATTGATGTATAGAGAAAAGATTAAATAACTATAAAGAGGCTACATACAAGGAGTTCCGGTACTGAGTCAATGTGCAGGGCTACAAGGTAATTGAGGTAATATGTACATGTAGGTGTCCATGTACATGTATTGTGTAAGTGTGTGTGTGTGTGTGGCGTCAATTTGCATGTGTGTACGTACAGTGCATTCGGAAAGTATTCAGAGCTCTTGACTTTTTTTCCACATTTTGTTACGTTACAGCCTTATTCTAAAAATTAACTCAATAAAATCTACACACATTACTGATTTTTTATTTTTTTTGCACATATACTAAAAATAAAAATCAGAAATACCGTAAGTACAGTAGTATTCAGACCCTTTGCAATGAGACTCGAAATTGAACTCAGGTGCATCCTGTTTCCATTGATCATCCTTGAGATGTTTCTACAACTTGATTGGAGTCCACCTGTGGTAATGACATGATTTGGAAAGGCACACGCCTGTCTATATAAGTCCCACAGTTGACAGTGCATGTCAGAGCAAAAACCAAGCCACGAGGTCGAAGGAATTGTCTGTAGAGCTCAGAGACAAGATTGTGTCGACACAGTTCTGGGGAAATGTACCAAAACATTTCTGCAGCATTGAAGGTCCCCAAGAATACAGTGGCCTCCATCATTCTTAAATGGAAGAAGTTTGGAACCACCAAGACTCTTCCTAGAGCTGGCCGCCCGGCCAAAATGAGCAATTGGGGGAGAAGGGTCTTGGTCAGGGATGTGACCAAGAACCCGATGGTCACTCTGACAGAGCTCCAGAGTTCCTCTGTTGAGATGGGAGAACCTTCCAGAAGGACAACTTTCTCTGCAGCACTCCACCAATCAGGCCTTTATGGTAGAGTGGCCATTCGGAAGCCACACCTCAGCAAAAGGCACATAACAGCCCGCTTGGAGTTTGCAATAAGGCACGTAAAGGACTTTCAGACCATGAGAAACTTTACTGATATTTCAGTTTTTTATTTATAATTTTGCAAAAATATTCCCAATTTTTTTTTGTTTTGTCATTATGGAGGTATTATGTGTAGATTGATAAGGGAGAAAAAAACTATTTAATCCATTTTAGAATAAGGCTGTAGAGTAACAAAATGTGGAAAAAGTCAAGGGGTCTGAATACTTTCCAAAAGCACTGTATTTTGGATGTGTGATTATATGTAGTGTGTGTGTGTGTGTGTGTGTTTGTTTGTTAGTGTAGTGTGTGTGAGTGTGTGGTTAGAGTCCAGTGAGTGTGTGGGTAGTCCAGTGAGCATGTGGGTAGAGTCCAGTGAGCATGTTGGTAGAGTCCAGTGAGTGTGTTGTAGGGTCCAGTGAACGTGTGGGTAGAGTCCAGTGAGTGTGTGGGTAGAGTCCAGTGAACGTGTGGGTAGAGTCCAGTGAACGTGTGGGTAGAGTCCAGTGAGCATGTGGGTAGAGTCCAGTGAGCGTGTGGGTAGAGTCCAGTGAGCGTGTGGGTAGAGTTCAGTGAACGTGTGGGTAGAGTCCAGTGAGCGTGTGGGTAGAGTCCAGTGAGCGTGTGGGTAGAGTCCAGTGAACGTGTGGGTAGAGTCCAGTGAACGTGTGGGTAGAGTCCAGTGAGCGTGTGGGTAGAGTCCAGTGAACGTGTGGGTAGAGTCCAGTGAACGTGTGGGTAGAGTCCAGTGAGCGTGTGGGTAGAATCCAGTGAGCGTGTGGGTAGAGTCCAGTGAGCGTGTGGGTAGAGTCCAGTGAGCGTGTGTGTAGAGTCCAGTGAGTGTGTGGGTAGAGTCCAGCGAGCGTGTGGGTAGAGTCCAGTGAGCGTGTGGGTAGTCCAGTGAGCATGTGGGTAGAGTCCAGTGAACGTGTGGGTAGAGTCCAGTGAACGTGTGGGTCGAGTCCAGTGAACGTGTGGGTAGAGTCCAGTGAGCGTGTGGGTAGAGTCCAGTGAGCGTGTGGGTAGAGTCCAGTGAGTGTGTGGGTAGAGTCCAGTGAGCGTGTGGGTAGTCCAGTGAGCATGTGGGTAGAGTCCAGTGAACGTGTGGGTAGAGTCCAGTGAACGTGTGGGTCGAGTCCAGTGAACGTGTGGGTAGAGTCCAGTGAGCGTGTGGGTAGAGTCCAGTGAGTGTGTGGGTAGAGTCCAGTGAGTGTTGTATAGAGCCGGTGCAAGAATGTCAGTGCAAAAAAAAAAAAAAGAAGGGTGTCAGTGTAAATAGTCCGGGTAGACATTTGATTAACTGTTCAGCAGTCTTATGACTTGGGGGTAGAAGCTGTTCAGGAGCCTTTTGGTTGCAGACTTGGCACTCTGGTACCGCTTGCCGTGCCGTAGTATAGAGAACAGTCTATGACTTGGGTGGCTGGAGTCTTTGACAATTTTTAGGGCCTTCCTCTGACACCGCCTGGTATAGAGGTCCTGGATGACAGGGAGCTCATCCCCAGTGATGTACTGGGCCGTACGCACTACCCTCTGTAGCTCCTTGCGGTCGGACGCCAAGCAGTTTCCATACCAGACAGTGATGCAGCCAGACAAGATGCTCTCAATGGTGCAACTGCTTTTGAGAATATTTTCAGCCTCCTGAGGGGGAAGAGGTGTTGTCATGCCCTCTTCACGACTGTGTTGGTGGGTTTGGACCATCATAGGTCCTTAGTGATGTGGACACCGAGGAACTTGAAGCTCTCGACCCGCTTCACCACAGCCCTGTTTATGTGAATGTTTACTATAGTCCACGATTATGTACTTTGTCTTGCTGACGTTGAGGAAGAGGTTGTTGTCCTCGCATCACACTGTCAGGTCTCTGACCTCCTCCCTTTAGGCCGTCTCATCATCATCGTCGGCGATCAGGCCTACCACTGTTGTGTTGTCTGCAAACTTAATGATGGTGTTGGAGTCATGCGTGGCCATGCAGTCATGGATGAACAGGGAGTACAGGAGGGGACTAAGCACGCACACCTAAAGGCCCCATGTTGAGGGTCAGCGTGGCGGAAGTGTTGTTGCCTACCTTCATCACCTGGGGCAGCCCATCAGGAAGTTTAATCTCAGGGTCCTTAACTTAGTGACGAGCTTGGAGGGCACTATGGTGTTGAACACTGAGCTTTAGTCAGTGAAAAGCATTCTCACATAGGTGTTCATTTTGTCCAGGTGGGAAAGGGCAGTGTGGAGTGCAATAGAGATTGCGTCATTTGTGGATCTGTTGGGGAAGTACGCAAATTGGATTGGGCCCAGAGGGCCTGGGATGATGTTGTTGATGTGAGCAATGAACAGCATTTCATGGCTACAGATGTGAGTGCTACGGGACGATAGTCATTTAGACAGGTTACCTTGGCATTCTTGGCCACAGGGACTATAGTTGTCTGCTTGAACCATATAGGTATTACAGACTGGATCAGGGAGAGGTTGAAAATGCTAGTGAAGACTCTTAACAGCTGGTCAGTGCATGCTCTCAGTATGCGCCCTGGTAGGCTCGCGTCACTGGACAGCTCGCGGCTGGGTTTCCCTTTGTAATCTGTGATAGTTTGCAAGCCCTGCCACGTCCAACGAGCATCAGAGCCGGAGTAGTAGGATTTGATCTTGGTCCTGTGTTAACTCTTTGCCTGTTTGATGGTTCGTTGGAGGGCGTAGCGGGATTTCTTAAAAGCATCCGTATTAGTGTCTCGCTCCTTGACATCAGCAGCTCTAGCCTTTAGCTCAGTACGTATTTTGCCTGTAATCCATGGCTTCTGGTTGGGATATGTACATACAGTCCCTGTGGGGACGACGACGTCGATGCACTTATTAATGAAGTCGGTGACTGATGTGGTACATTCCTCGACCCTATTCCCTGTTTAGTGCACTACTTTTTTATCAGGGCATGCATAAGGAATAGGGTTTCACTTCAAACTCGGATGCAGACAGACTTAGAGCTTTAAAAGTGTCAAGGTCATCGACATGGTTTATATTGGGACATCAGCCATTACGTAACAAGTGCTGAGGGAAAAGTCCCTGCTTTTGAATCCAAAGGATGTTGTTTGCAATGTCCATCCGACGTTCATCCACTGTCCATCCGACGTTCATCCACTGTCCATCCGACGTTCATCCACTGTCCATCCGACGTTCATCCACTGTCCATCCGACGTTCATCCACTGTCCATCCGACGTTCATCCACTGTCCATCCGACGTTCGTCTATTTCCTCCTGTTTTCTCCTGTAAATATGTATTGCTCCCATTCTTTCAGAAAGGTCAAATGTTGATGTGACGTCAGGTTTTAAGGCCCTTAGCTCTCTCTATGCACAACAAGCATAGAATCAGCCAATGGGCTATAAGGTTGCCTGTAAACAAAACCTGATGCTCGGCAACACCAAATTCATGTTTCTTTCCCCGTTATACGAGAGCACTTCCTGTGACTGAAGTGACAGTAATGTCTCTTTTAAGGTTGGTCACTGGGCAGCCTGAAATAACAGTGTGCTGTGGGATAGAGTTATAGACAATGGGACTGAAGATAAAACTTTGATCAAAATTCCATAAGTTCTTTCTCACAAAGCTTGACTGAATCAGAGTGGAAATGACATACAACAAAAACACAGACAGATTTCCTGTATGATACATTTCAGTAGCGTGTTGCATTAAACTGGCCTTGGACCATTAATGATATTCAGTGAGAGATAGATAGGCCCACAGCTGCAGTAACAGCGCACATGGTAGTGTGTGCGTGATGTAACGTGCGGTGACAAACGACCTGCAGCCCACAGTGTGACAGTGATGACTGGGCTCTGCAGTGCGGCTGCTGGTTTGTGAAACAGTTTTCTGTTCTGTAGGTTTTCCCCCACCATCGAACCCCAGGCAATCTCAGTCAGGTCATAACAAGCATATAACTATGAATGTACGTACGTTCTCCTCATCCTGTCTTCGGCTTACTTTTGCATGCACACCAGAACACAAGACAAAAGGAACTATTCACTCATAAAAGAAAACACCTAATGGGGTCTTTGCGATTATCAGGAAAAGAAACCATTCTTGACTATGCAGCGAGGGACATACTTTCTATTAGTTACATAGCCACAAAAGATCAGACACTTGAAAACTGATCCCTCAGCTGGGTAGCAAGAGGTTTTGTGGATCTTGTGAACAATGGTCACCTTGAATGTCCATACAGTCAGAGAGCCCACTAGGTAATAGGGCCGGTTGTTTGACCCCTGACCTCCAGGCAGCTCCACTGAAGCTGGAGAAACAGAACAGTGGAGGAGAAGAAGAGTAAGGAGAGGTAGTGGGGGATGACAACAGGCCATTGTCTGTGGGACAGTAACAGTTTCCTCATTCACAGCAAGCAGGCACAGCCAGGGCATTTACATGTGTCTAAGGCATGGGGGGTGCACATTACGTAACTTCGAGACTGAGAGAAAGGGCATTTCTAAGGGATATTTTGAATTGTTCATAAATCTGTTCTTCGTCCAGCATACACCCCTGCAACCAGACATGCTTTATTTACTTATTTGCTGGATGCAGAGTTCAACAGAGTGCATTAGCCCAAAAGTTAACATAATTGTGCTTACAGTAAATGTTTCCATTGTATGTCTGTTTACATTGGTAGCCTATTGGATAGGAAATGTTTCGGGTAGGGGAGGAGAGGCACGCAACAATCTGAGTCGGTCTCCCTCGCAGGATGCATGTATGAGACATTCAGGGTGGGATTACAGGATGTTTGTTTCCCGCAGCTCACATCACTGAGTCAAAATAGAAGCGACTAATCAAAAAAATACCTTTCAACATAAATTGGGCGTCAACAGCCAAGATCCATTAAACAGTGCTGATGAAAGTCAGTGCCCTTCAAACTTGATATCTTGTATCATCCACCAGACTTAAACGGTGATATATGAAATAGACTATTCTTCTGTCACAAAAGCAGCACAGAAAAAAGGTGTTGCTGAGAGGAGAGCAAATATAAAGTGTAAAGCAGGTCTAACACAATGGAATGGAATGTCTGAGCCCTGAACACTGATCAGCCGAAGATGAACTACTAGCCAGTGGAATGGGCATTATAGGCACCGAGCATCATTAACATGTGTGCACGTACTCTATCTCTCCTATACCCGCATTATTCTCAAATAGCAGCAAGGCAGGCAGGGGCGACATACGGCCAACCTTACCTGCATATCCCTTGGTATTGGTTGTGTAATAAAACGTTTTAGATGGTAGCCTATATTATGTTAATTACGTGCGTAAAAGTTTGATTAGATTTTAAAGGACGCATTGATTAAAACAATATGGTAGCTTTTATCCTGTTTTAAAGTTGCAGCCTGTCAACATAAAATCGAACAATATTTCAATTGTGGAATAAAAACTTGTTTTTAAACAGCTAGGCTACGTGACACGGCGCACTAACCTAACCCATATGGAGTTTATTAAAACGCGTACGTGTGCTAATCTCCAAGCCGATCTGACATTTTCCCCACTCACCTTGAACACATCACCATACGTGCCAGTCCCAATACGATGAATTAACTCGTAATCATTCAACGGGTCCAAAAACGAGACTCCAATAGTGGTATCCATGCTTACAGACTGAACTGCGCCTGGACTCACATGCACGTTTTTATTCATTCATGACAACCACTGGACGCACGTTATAGTTCCAGTAAACCCTGGAGCGCAATACTCCACCACAATTCTGACAGGCAAATAGCCACAAATACTAGTCTTCTTTCCAGTCATTCATCTTATTCTACCGAATCACAACTGGGGTTGTAGGCTGGGTTTCTGTATAAACACTTTGTGATATCTCCTGATATAAAAAGGTGCTTTATAAATACATTTTATCGATTTATTATACACCGTCGTGTATCCAAGTCAAGTTCTCAAATCCCAAGTGTTTTCCTGATATATAACAAAATATTACCACTCAGGAAAACAAACAGGCAGATGCACACTGTACATCCCAGACATCGATGAATACCCCTTCATGACATGTGAAACAGTACATCCACAATATTAAAAAGAGAAAGGGTATCATTTTAACTTATTTTATTATCTGCAGATAAAAAACAAACAAGTTATCAAGCAAAATACTACTGAATGTAGCTACCAGGGACACCTACAGCAATCCCATTTAAACAGTGTGTGGTCTTTCTGGTCACTTTCTATTGCCTATTGCAGCTCTGGCTAGTCTCAACTGAAGGCCACCTACATTAGAAAAAAAAAGGCAAAGTATAAGGCAACAAATAGCTAGCATATAAAAGAGACAACGTAACAGAGTTGGACATTGTTACACAGTAATAGTCCGAATCACTTCCAGGGATTTCTATCAAAAAGATGAAAATTAAGATTCAAGGGCAGAAAATATAGAATGGAATTCAGACTGCTTTCTAACAGAGCAATTCCCCCATTCCAAAACAGGTTCTGGGACAGGGTGTTTTCACCATTACTTTGGCTTTACAGAGCTTCTACACATAAAATCAGTGAGTACTCAGAGTTGATGTGCACTACTGCCCATTAGATCCACACAAAGTGACAGCAATTGAATGTTTTAAACAGCCTATGATACACAATCATTATTGAATCACAAGATTAAAAAGAATGACTTGGTTGACAAATCTGTTCAAACTTGATTAAAGTGACTTCCTCCACATGGACACGCGTGTCATGCTCTTACCCACCCTCTTATGACCTGAACAGGACTTATGATATGATTGCTAAAATAACCTTCAAAATAAAAAAAATAAAAAAGCTCATCGCTGATGCATCAGTTGTGTGTATTGCCTTGCCTCTCAGTCGGTCCTACAGTCAGTCTCCCTTTGTTTTTCTCCCAATGGAAACTCTAGCCTGGTTCCAGATCTGTTTGTGCTGTATAGACACTCCTATGACAATGACCATGGGAGTTGGCTATACAACACAACCAGACATGGGAACCAGGCTAGAGAAAGTTCTACAGCCAGAGTTCTCCTTCTACAGAGATTTGCGCTGGCGCTTCATGAACGACATGGTGTAGTCTCCCGACTGCGTGCTCTTCTGCCTCTTCATTTGAACCTGTGACTGGGCGGTGAGCTGGAGCTTGATGGCACTGGAGTTGATCTTGGCTGCCGACAGCAGCTCCTTCATGCCTTTCATCTTCTTGCTCTGGAAGGCCACCAGGGGACCCATGCTGGGGGAAGGCAGCTGTTGGGCAGGAGAGGGCACCGGGCTGGGGGACTTGGCCTTGCCTTCTGGGTCTCCACTGCGGAGTCCTGAGGAGCGACGCCGCGTCCCACCCTCCCCACCTACTTTCTTGGCCTGGGCGGGCTGGGTTGGTGGTGGGACAGGGGTGGTGGGGGTGGATTGTGTAGGAGGGGAAGCTTGGTCTTCCAGTTTGGACTCACGTCTCGGCCCACGTCTTCGCCCCTCGCGGGGGTCCTCGCTGGATTGGTCGTCGTCGTCCTGGGGCTCCGGCTCTTTGGTGATGATAGACACTTTCTGACGAATCTGTGGAGGATTTAACAGTGAACAAGGATATAATAGTGTTTTAATGGGTGGTTTGTGAAAACATCTAGTTGGGTTAAATAGGTTATAAAGTGACTAGGGATGCCTTTAAAGGGATAGTCCAGTCTTGTGGTGGTGTGATTACCTGTGCGTCAAAACGACTGAGGGACTGGACCAGGTAGGTGGCCCAGCCCACGTGAAGGACGGGGGTGGGGCTTCCCTCCTCCCACTTACAGATACCGTCATAAAACCGCAACAGGTGGGCAAAGCATTCTGGGTCCTGGAGGGCCGAGAGGGCGGCGGCCTGTATGGGCTGGTCCTGAGGTGGAGAGAGAAGGGGCGAGAGAGGGAAGAAAAGGGGCGAGAGAGAGGGAAGAGAGGGGGGCGAGAGAGAGGGAAGAGAAATTAATGGAACATAGGAAGGAAATAAGTAGATAATAGATAGATAAATGGGGTCCATTCAATACATCAATGAAAGGCAGCTGTCACATGAGATTAAATTAATGCATCATTCTGGGACATGAGATTAAAATGAGAAGTGGAAAAATGTTTATTCGGTTCTTAATGATGTAATGACTAGTGGAATTGTACCTTTTCTCCTCCCTCCCCTCCGCTCTCAGCAGCTGCAGCAGTCTCCTTCAGCAGGGTGGGGATGACGTCGTTGGCGATGTCGAAAAATTCCTTGTAGATCTCTTCGTCCTCGCGGAAGTAGTTGTAGCTGGGGGAGTGAGATCATCGTAGATTGTTATAAAGCACATGAGGTCAGTTCATGATGACCTTTCATTCAATTAGGTTATTTATTTTCCACGTATGCAGTAAAAGGGATATTAAAATGTGTGAACACTTGTATCCCTTCTTTTTTTTCAAGAACCCAAAAACATGACAGAAAATACTCAAACGGCATGTTATTTATGTTGGTAGATCACACGCCATGATACTTGTTGTCGTGACAGCAAGCCGAGGGAGCCGAGACTGAAGAACAATGTGTGAAACAGGAAAGGCAGAGAGGTAAAGGGAAGTCGAGAGGAGAGGGAATGTACCGACTTGCCTTTCTGGTGCACACATCCTAGAGACAGAAAGAGACCAACAGAGAAGCAGGAGGAAATGGGCCCCGTCGGCTGTTCCCTGTGATCGTGTCGGTTAGTATTTTTAGCCCCTGCAGGACGATGAACAGTGTTTAGAAGAGTAAAGTGCAGGTTTACTGCCCAACGAGGATCAGAGCCAAGCCTGGAGGAAAGCTCCCTGCGATTGCTTGTCTTGAGAACACCGTATTTAGGCAACACACGCCCTGTTAGTCAGACAGAATTATGCCCCTTGAAGATATGCATGCAATATAATGAGTATAGTGCCATACAAAACCATAAGCTAGCCTGAAAGGACATGGTCAGACAATTTGTTCCAGATTGAAGTCTACAAAACACTGTAATTAAGAGCCTAACGTTTGAGACATCTGCTGCCCCCTACTGTCAGAAAGGTGAAACAGTAACTGGTGTAAATTGTCCTCGCATACCTCAGCAAAAGATGGTCAACAGGGTTTGCCTCAGTATCCATGGTTTCAATACTAATAATTAATAATAATTTCTGTAAACTTCGTTGTTGTTGTATTTCACCCCCTTTTTCTATCCAATTTCAATTGTCTCATCGCTGCAACTCTCCAACGAGCTCGAGAGGCAAAGGTCAAGTCATACGTCCTCAAAAAACATGCCCCACCAAACCGCGCTTCTTAACACTGCTCGCTTAACCCGGAAGCCAGCCGCAGCAATGTATAGGAGTTAACACCGTTCACCTGATGACCGAGGTCAGCCTGCAGGCACCCGACCCACCACAAAGAGTCGCTAGAGCGCGATGAGCCAAGTAAAGCCGACCCCCCCCTCCCAGCCAAACCCTCATCGTACCTGGACAATGCTGGGTAAATTGCGCACCGCCCTGTGTGACTCCCGATCACGGCCGGTTGTGATACAGCCCAGGATCCAACCCGGGTCTGTGTGACGCCTCTAGCACGGCGATGCAGTGCCTTAGAACGCTGTGCCACTCGGGAGGTGAAATTTGACTTTTATAGCCCTTTTCATTACATAAACAATCAATAAGGCATTACATTAGGGAAGTTAAGACACTTAAATGAATGATGCCAAAGGTTATTTCTGTGGGCCAAACATACCTTTTTACCATAAAACACAGATAGTTGACACAGAGCAGCAGTGTAAGGAGCATACAGAAGGTAGCTAAGCTTGTTGCTCCAGTAACTTACTCCTGCATGACCTGTGCAGCCTCGGCCCAGGCCCCCAGTGCCTCCCGGACCTCCCTGTGTCTGTAGTGGTAGCCAGCCAGGTACATGAAAGGGTAGATGTGTTCGTTGTTGTAGTACTTCTTAGCAGAGTTCACAGCCTGGAAAAAAATAAAAACACACATACTTGCAAGGTATGAATAACTCCTCAAAATGAGCTGATTAAATTATATCTCAAGGATGATTTTTTTAAGATGACGTTTCAAATCAAGATGTCACCGCTTCAATGTTGGTGTGCAGATCCACACACTCACTTGAAGGTGGATGGTGTAGGGGTTCTCTTTGCCAGGGAGGGGCTCCTGGTCCTCCAGGTCAGCCAGGGTGCCCATGGCCATGGGGTATCTGTGGCACAGCAAAGGCAAAGAGCGACTTGGGTTGAAATGACAGAACAATAAAACATGTTTACCACAGAAAATAATTAATTTGAATGTAAACCAATAAGCATTTTCACCACAACACTTCAAAACTAATTTAGTATTTTCAACAAGCTTTTGAGATAAAAGAATCACCTTTCCAGGTCTCCTCGCTCATAGAGCAGCCATAGAAGCCTCTGTGTAGGAAAAAGATCAGAGACCGAGGACAACACAGAGAAGCATTTATGAGGTAAATAAAAACTACTGTTCCAGCCAGCTTGAGGTCTTCGATGATGCCAACAGGTGCATTTTAGGTGAAACTCTCCCCTTACAATATTAATTGTATCACACTTATCATCCCCAATGTGCTGATGGTGGTCACACCTGTTGAAGCTGTAGCATCTCAGAGCTGTCAGTGTGCAGGTCCAGTGAAGGGTTGATGGCACACACCATGAAGGCCACCTCCATGTTCCTGTTACACTTCATATAGGAGCCCTTCAGGTACAACCAGCTCTGGAGGACAGGGGGGAGATGGGGGGGTTACGGTTGAGAGGTGTTGTACTGTGTTTACAAGTTCAAGGTGAGTGTGTGTAGAACAGCAGTTCTATGTAGTTGATAAGTAGCTATATTAAAAAGGTGTGTGAGTGCATGTTATTATAAGGTAATGTTATTGCAAGGGGTGGAAGTATCTCTGTACCTTACTTACCCTCTCGCCGACACCGGCGGCAACTGTCTGCCCCCTCCGGTCCTCGTTGCCCTTGCCGTGCCAGGTGACCTCAGCGGTCTCCTCTCCGTTCTTGCCAAAGATGACCCAGGCATGGTCCTCGGACAGGGCGAGGTGAACGTCCCGCAGCCCCAGAACCTGGCACGCTGCCACCACTGCAAATGCCACCCCCGAGCTGTCCAGCTTTGTGCCTGTTCAAAATAAAGAAAAGCAATAGGATTGAGTTAGTAACAACTTTAGCTTCCTTCAGACAAAACAACCTTGTATTTTAATCAGACTATACAACATGCTTTCCTGTTCGTGAACAATGTTTTTTATTGGGTCACAAGGGCAATACAAATCACACAAAAAAATACCATTAATTTTTCTGGTTATTTTGTAATTGTTTCCCCCACTTACATACCATCCCATCCCCACCTATCCCAAACATACCCCAAGGGGACCTACTCACAATAAATACATTTTTAAAAATGCACACACTACCAGTCAAATGTTTGGACACGCCTACTCATTCCAGGGTTTCTTTATTTGACTATTTTCTACATTGCAGAATAATAGTGAAGACATCAAGACTATGAAATAACACATGAAATCATGTAGTATCCCAAAAGGTGTTAAACCAATCAAAATAGATTTTATATTTGAGATTCTTCAAAGTAGCCACCCTTTGCCTTGTTGACAGCTTTGCACACGCTTGGCATTCTCTCAACCAGCTTCATGGGGTAGTCACCTGGAATGCATTTCAAAAGAAAAAGTGTGCCTTGTTAAAAGTTAATTAGCAAAAATTATTTCCGTCTTAATACGTTTTAGTCAATCAGTTGTGTTGTGACAAGGTAGGGATGATATACAGAGGATTAGCCCTGTTTGGTAAAAGACCAAGTCCATATTGTGGCAAGAACACCTCAAATAAGCAAAGAGAAATTACAATCCATCATTAATTTAAGACATGAAGGTCAGTCAATCTGGAACATTTCAAAAACTTTTAATGTTTCTTCAAGTGCAGTCGCAAAAAACATTGAGCTCTATGACTGGCTCTCATGAGGACCGCCACAGGAAAGGAAGACCCAGACTTACCTCTGCTGCAGAGGATAAGTTCATTCGAGTTACCAGCCTCAGAAATTGCAGCCCAAATAAATGTGTCAGAGTTCAAGTAACAGACACATCTCAACATCAACTGTTCAGAGGAGACTGCGTGAATCAGGCCTTCATGGTTGAATTGCTGCAAAGGAACCACTGCTAAAGGACACCAATAATAAGAAGAGAGTTGCTTGGGCCAAGAAACACGAGCAATGGACATTAGACCGGTGGAAATCTGTCAGTTGGTCTGATCAGTCCAAATTTGAGATGTTTGGTTCCAACCGCTGTGTCTTTGTGAGCCGCAGAGTAGGCGAACGGATGATCTCCGCATGTGTGGTTCCCACCGTGAAGCATAGAGGAGGAGGTGTGATGGTGCTATGCTGGTGATACTCAGTTATTTATTTAGAATTCAAGGCACACTTAACCAGCAGGGCTACCACAGCATTCTGCAACGATACGCCATCCCATCTGGTTTGCGCTTAGTGGGACTATCTGTTCTTCAACAGGACAATGACCCAACACACCTACAGGCTGTGTAAGGGATATTTGACCAAGGAGAATGATGGAGTGCTGCATCATATGACCTGGCCTCCATCATCACCCAACCCAATTGAGATGGTTTGGGATGAGTTGGACCACAGAGTGAAGGAAAAGCAGCCAACAAGTGCTCAGCATATGTGGGAACTCATTCAAGACGGTTGGAAAAGCATTCCAACAGCATTCCAAGTGAAGCTTGTTGAGAGAATGGCTACTTTAAAGAATCTCAAATATATTTTGATTTGTTTAACAGTTTTTTGGGAACTAAAGAAAAAACCTTGAATGAGTAGGTGTGTCCAAACGTTTGACTGACACTATCTGTCCCACACACACACACAAAAGTTGGGGGTCACTTGGAAAAGTCCTTGTTATTTAAAGTAAAGCACATTTTTTGTCCATTAAAATAACATCAAAATGATCAGAAATACAGTGTAGACATTGTTAATGTGGTAAATTACTATTGTAGCTGGATTTTTTTATGGAATATCTACATAGGCGTACAGATGCCTATTATCAGTAACCATCACTCCTGTGTTCCAATGGCACGTTGTGTTAGTTATTCCAATTGTATCATTTTAAAAGGCTAATTGATTATTAGAAAACCTTCTTGCAATTATGTTAGCACAGATGAACTGTTGTTCTGATTAAAGAAGCAATACAACTGGCCTTCTTTAGACTAGTTGAGTATCTGGAGCATCAGCATTTGTGGGTTCGATTACAGGCTCAAAATGGCCAGAAACAAAGAACTTTCTTCTTAAACTCTTCAGTCTATTCTTGTTCTGAGAAATGAAGGCTCTTCCATGTGAGGAATTGCCAAGAAGCTGACGATCTCATACAACGCTGTGTTGTCCCTTCACAGTACAGCGCAAACTGGCTCTAACCAGAATAGAAAGAGGAGTGGGAGGCCCCGGTGCACAACTGAGCAAGAGGACAAGTACATTAGTGTGTCTAGTTTGAGAAACAGATGCCTCACAAGTCCTCATAAGTTTTTCTAATGATCAATTAGCCTTTTAAAAGGATAGAATAAGACATATGATTTGATCAGCCATGTACCCCAAATCCTACCTGTGATGAGACTGAAGAGGGATTGGATGTGGGCGCGGTCCTTAAAGTAGGAGCGGCTCAGGCTGTTCCAGATGACGTCAGACACCTTCTTCACCAGTTCCCTGCTGGATCCACCAGCAGGCCTGCGGTACTGAGACAGGTCCACTGCTCCCCGGATTTGGGCAGTAAAACGCTCACGTAGGGCAGACAGCATCCCTAACTCCACTGTAGGGAAGCAGGAGTTTGGACAGTCTGGCTCCAGTGGCTCGAAGCGCACCCCCGGGACGTTTATTGGTATGACCCGGTTCACAGCCAGGAAGTGTTCAACGAAGCCCAGGACCAATGAGAGAAGGGCCAGGTCCGGTTCGGGTTTACGGAGCTCCGCATCGAACAACGCAACCACACCATCGATCCCCTTTAGGGGAAAGTGTTTCTTCTGGGCTGAGTGTAGTCCCATGTCGAACCCTCTCCTCCGTCACAGCTCGCAGTCACTCACTAGGCCGGTGTGTCTTCTCCACTCTCAGCTGCAGTGATGTCATAGGGGCTGGATGAGAGCAAAGTGTAAATCAGTACCAGCACACACATTGAAATCAGTTATACTGTATTTACCCCTAACACTCAAAGGCTTTTGTATGGCTTCTTTCACTTTGTGCAAAAAAAAAACTGTAGACTGACCAGCCTAAGTGGGCGTGGCACAAATATCCATTCATTACGCAAAATAGGTTTATAAAAAAAAAAAAAGTTAAACTAATACTGGGTACAAATATTGATATCTGATACAAACTGGGCTAACTCGCTAATAACAATGTTGTAAAATAATATCAAACCCAGATAATAGCATGATAGTTTAAATGGTTCGATAAAATTTCACCACCCCACACAAGATCATAAAATTAACAATAAGCTATTAAGATTAATTTTTGGTCAAGACCAAACACGAAGGTTGAGGAATTTGATTGACAGGCAGGTGCAGTTAGCAACAATATGCAAATAGGCTATGTAATATGCCAAAGCTAGCCAGCTATGCTAGCAGGTATAATAGCAAAACATGCACAACTACATGAAAATACAACTATTATGTGTATTCCAATCAATTTACAAACCTTCCCGAACTCATAGCCCGCTCGTAAGCTTATTAATATTTCGAAAGAAAGCTAATACGCACCCGTTAGTTCAATGCTACATCCACATGTTTTTGTTTGTGCCTTGCTTTTGCCGCGCAGTTCTATGACTGTATTCGGTCTGTTCAAATGTGTCAGAACTTTGGCGCGCCTTCAAATAGCTACCAACAATGCAGAGTCGTGCTTAATCGAAGATTAGACAGTTCAAAGTATTTGCAGCTCTACTAAGCTGCGCACCTGGCGCTCAGTTTAAACGTGTTTGAACGAGACCCCTTTTGTCCTTCCTTTATTGACTGGACAGATGCATGTATGGAAATGTAGTTCAACTTTACACCATTGTTGCCAAAATGTTCTAAATAAGATCACCGGAGATGACATTATAACGCGTTTATTGAAACATTGATGGCAAGTCTCGTGATAAACATTACATCATGAAAAGAGGCGGGTACACCCCCACATTTTTTTTTTTCAAATTAACGCATTAACGTTTTTCTGTAGGCAAGTCATTTTTAATCACATTTTAAAATCACATTCAGGCATCCGTGAGACACAGCATTAAATAAAAATAGGCTTTAATTATAGTGCCTTAAATGGTTGGCAAACACAAAAACACTTCATACATGCTCATGGGCAAGCTCATTTAGAACCTAGTCTGATCATCTTATATAATGTCGCCTAGTAGTTCCCCAGACAACTAGGTTAAGGTTAAGGCAATGTTTTATACAGAAATGTGATATTGCATAGGCAGGGATGGGCAAAAATGATTAAATAAAATGACAAAAATACCATAAAGATCAAGGCATCAAAATAAATCACAGAATACTTGTATTTTGAAATGTATTTAATTGAAATACAGTTTTACATTTGCAAGTAGCAAGCCCAAACAGAAACAAAATTCTCAGTAACAGTTACAGAAACATTACATTTACTTGCTGTGACTGTGATATGTGTTGTTTTATCTACCTTAGTTGAATGCACTGACTTGAGTCACTCTGGAAACTAGTTTCTGCTAAATGACCTAAATGTATGTGTGGAAATGAACATACCAAAATGAACTGCAAAGCACACTGGGTATTATTATTGGTCTTGTTTCAGGGGGCGTGTCTAGATGGAATACAGCTTTACCTAATTATCCTAACCTGCTACAAAAGTCCATTTTGACAAAAGCCATAGCCCTTCCAGACAAAACCTTGATTTGGGTGGAGCTCATTAGCATAATACTTAGCATGCTTTGCGATTGTCTATTTTTTCATACACATTTATTATTAATTTACTTAGCAGATGCTGTTATCACACCATAGGGCAATCAGACTTCTGATATCAATGCAGGGTGAAAGGGGACCACAAAATAGTGAACAGCTATAATTAAGAATAATATATATAGTATTTTGTATTTGGAAAATACAAATTACAGCTCTTGAAAGTATCTTGTTAAAAAATGCATTGGAGTGTAGTTCTGCCCAGTGTAATACACATTACAAAATACTCAGAAGCAATTGAACTACACCAAACAAAAATATAAACCCAACATGGAAAATGTTGGTCCCATGTTTCATGAGCTGAAATAAAATAAATGTTTCTTAAGCACACAAAGCTTATTCCTTTCAAATGTTGTGCACAGAATTCTCAATTTTTTAGGGAGCGTGCAATTGGCATGCTGACTGCAGAAATGTCCACTGGAGCTGTTGTCAGAGAATTTAATGTTCATTTCTCTACCATAAACTGCCTCAAAGGCAGTTTTACAAAATGTAGCAGTATGTCCAACCGGCCTCAGAACCGCAGACCACGTGTATGGCGTCGTGTGGGCAAGCGTTTTGCTGAGGTCAACGTT
Organism: Oncorhynchus tshawytscha; assembly: GCF_018296145.1. Classification (NCBI taxonomy): domain Eukaryota; kingdom Metazoa; phylum Chordata; class Actinopteri; order Salmoniformes; family Salmonidae; genus Oncorhynchus; species Oncorhynchus tshawytscha. The sequence goes on from NC_056443.1 coordinate 29,212,232, forward strand.
GTGAACAGAGTGCCCCATGGTGGCGGTGGGGTTATGGTATGGGCAGGCATAAGCTACGGACAACGAACACCATTTATTTGACCTTTATTTAACTAGGCAAGTCAGTTATAAACAAATTCTTATTTTCAATGACGTCCTAGGAACAGTGGGTTAACTGCCTTGTTCAGGGGCAAAACGACAGATTTTTACCTTGTCAGCTCGGAAACAAGATCTTCCAACCTTCTGGTTACGAGTCCAATGCGCTAACCACTAGGCTACCTGCCGCACCAATTGCATTTTATCGATGTCAATTTGAATGCACAAAAATACTGTGATGAGATCCATTGGGCCCATTGTGAGGCCCATTTTGTTTTAAGGTATCTGTGACCAATAGATGCATATCTGTATTCCCAGTCATGTGAAATCCATAGATTAGGGCCTAATGAATTGATTTCAATTGACGGATTTCCTCATATGAACTGTAACAGTAAAAATCGATGAAATTAATTCCATTTTGCTTTACATTTTTGTTCTGTACACATATTTCCAATACATGTAACATAAATACTGCCCATCTATGTGAATAGGCCCACACTGGGCTTTGCTTTTTGTTTTATAGCCTAAGCACTCTATAAGGCCAATTTACATTCTCAAATTAGAAAACATAGGGTCATGTTTGCATAATAAAATGTGGTAGGTATTTTGCCAAAAACAGGCTATACATTTATAAACACAATGGGAAAATGTTGGGTATAGCCCTTTAAATGAGCTAACGTCAAATGTCCGCTTTGTTTCGCTCCTGTACACTGACAGCGCTTCAGTACGTGCGCGTGAAGGTGCACAGGCTCGGTGACACTTGCACCCAGCTCTTTGGGAATAGGAGGAAAGTCGGAAGAAAAGGTTATTTTAAGGACAGCAATAACATTTATTCTCACCGTTACTGTGCAGAATATTGTGAAATTACAGGAAAATGGCAGAGTCAATGACCCAGTCCGCCCAGATATCATCGTCGCAGGGGCTTGCCGATGGACAGAACTCTGTTGCGGCCAAAGAATCAAAAATGTCGGGTAAGACGGATGTCATTCTATGTTGCAATAGTCAACATAGAAATGCTGTTTAAACGTTAAGTAACACAGGTGCTTTGAAATAAAGTAGCCCGTTGCTCTAATGTAAGACCGTCAAAAAACAATGTTTTAGGACCGTGAAAGGCAGGTAAATTTAAAATGCTTTTAGCTCTACACTTATTTGTTCGTTGGGAAGGTTAACCAGTATATTGTCCTTGTCTCTGTAAGCACTTGACATAGTCAAGTTGTTGAACAAGTAGTCCATACCTTGTAAACTGATGATTTTGCATTATTGTGGGCGTCAAAGGGTGCTAAATATCCTAATATTAGACGTCCTACTTGACAAACAAACACCCACCGCCCTCTGGGATCGAACGATACTCCACTGACGAGATTGTTTTAGAACACGGTTACCACCTACCCGTCGTTGGTTCGAGAAACGCGCACCACGATTTGATGGAACACCAAACTAGTCTACTTGCTTTGCCAAAGTTCTCTCAACCTCTGCAATTCCGAACTTTGTATTAACCAGACAAGGAAACCGAACGCAATGCCACATTTTATGCTCTATTTGGGCCACGGTGAAGTGGCTACATGTTGCAGGGACTGTGATCTGCACTGCAGATTCATTGTTACCAATGATTTGTATATACACTAGTTGACTGACAGGGGGCGCTGTTTTGAAGTCACCGTTCCTCTATCTTGGTCTTGGCACTCCCCCATTGTAAAAAATTAATATATATATATGAGAGAGCTACATTCGTTTTTGCCACATTTATTCTATTAGACACCATACTGCATACCTTTTCAACTGTGAGGTTAACATTTTTTTCCCTTAAAGTATATGTTTTAGATATTAATGTCTCGACTACAGTAAAAACATACACAAATGTATGTAATTTTGTCCTTGAAACATGTAAATGAAATACTGTAGCATTCCAGTCCTACTGGGGAGTTCCCATATTGCCTACTGGTGGTTTCAAAGCTTCTCAATTTAATTTTTCCCCCTTTATTTAACTAGGCAAGTCAGTTAAGAACAAATTCTTATTTTCAATGATGGCCTAGGAACAGTGGGTTAACTGCCTTGTTCAGGGGCAGGACGCCAGATTTTTACTTTGTCAGCTCGGGGTCCAACACTCTAACCACGAGACTACCTGCCTCACATCAATACATGGATGGCGTCAACTATCCAGGGTTTATATACATTGTTGATTGTTATTGGGCAACTGCACATTTAAGGGAGGACCTCTTAAAGGCCTGCTGTTTTTTTCTGTTGCCAAATCACCTCCACAGTGGTCAACAAAGCCATGCAAGAATATTAGTGCTTCAAAGTCCAATCCCTCTAAATTTGTTTGCTATGATGCATTGATTCTATGGTTTGTTTTTTGTTTCTATTTTGTCTTTGGCTGCATGTGTCCTGTGAGCTATATGATTGGGGGGAGGGAAGGACACTGTTGTCTCTGCAACAGTCTTCAAACTGACAGTTAATTGTCCATTAGGGAAGGGCATTTCAAATAGTTTAATCCATCTATTCAAATCAAATCAAATGTATTTATATAGCCCTTCGTACATCAGCTGATATCTCAAAGTGCTGTACAGAAACCCAGCCTAAAACCCCAAACAGCAAGCAATGCAGGTGTAGAAGCACGGTGGCTAGGAAAAACTCCCTAGAAAGGCCAAAACCTAGGAAGAAACCTAGAGAGGAACCAGGCTATGTGGGGTGGCCAGTCCTCTTCTGGCTGTGCCGGGTGGAGATTATAACAGAACATGGCCAAGATGTTCAAATGTTCATAAATGACCAGCATGGTCGAATAATAATAAGGCAGAACAGTTGAAACTGGAGCAGCAGCACGGCCAGGTGGACTGGGGACAGCAAGGAGTCATCATGTCAGGTAGTCCTGGGGCATGGTCCTAGGGCTCAGGTCCTCCGAGAGAAAGAGAGAATTAGAGAACGCACACTTAGATTCACACAGGACACCGAATAGGACAGGAGAGGTACTCCAGATATAACAAACTGACCCTAGCCCCCCGACACATTAACTACTGCAACATAAATACTGGAGGCTGAGACAAACCATGTCTCACTGTTGGGAGTACATTTGTGTATTAGGCTATAACTTCCTGTATATTATGCAATATTGGCAAATACTTATGGGGCAATGATAGTAAAATAAATGTTACACTGCCATACATGCACTCAACATATTCAGTTGGCCTTGCTGTTATGGTTTTTGTCATTGTTTTCCATTGTCTTTAATCTGTTTCTCTTTTGTTCAATTTGTTGGTGATGGAATTATTATTTTTTCTTTGGGGGGATTGTGGGGGAGGTCTTGGATGGTTGAGGGGCAGCTCTTTGGGAACTGTTGGGGGGGATCTTGAGCAGAGCGTTGACTCTGGTTGCATCTGTGTCGCTCTGGATGGGAGGCTGTTCGATGACCAATGTGACGTAGTTGTTGTGCAGCTTCACTGCATGTATATTGTATTTAATAAAAAAAAAAATTCAATAAAATAATGTTACGCTAAAGTAGCCTAATCAGATGATCAATGTACAAACTGCTCTTAAATAGAAAATCATTACTTTATTGGTTGACCTACAGGTTGTGTGTTACAGGCTTACTTTACCATATGTTAACAACTAACCCTTTTAAATGTAGTTTACTGTATATCATTTCAAAGGCATGCTAAAAAAGGGACCCAGCTCATATTGCCAACGGGGAATGCTTTTGTAATCTGTTCAAGGCTGAATATCAGTTAAATTGCCTCAAGTGGGTGTGTCACAAAGGCATTTACGAACTGGTACATTTTTCAAAGGTGAGTAATATTTACGCTTCGATCAAACCGACCGCGTCGTTGCATTTTGGTACACCAGGATTACGTTCATTTCCAATCAAAGGCTGTGTTTGCCTCGCAGCATTGCGTTGCAGTGCGTTCGGTGTGGTGCATATGTTGGACGTCACGCTAGGCCAGTGATAACTTTTTCAGTGTTTTTTAAAGTGTAAATTTAAATATTTAAAAAAAAACTAATCTCCAAGATATTGGGATTGCCTTTGCATTTTTCTGAAGTCCGTGCTACATTGTCAGTTGTCTGTCTACCATACTTTCATTTGTCCTTGGTCACACAGACCAGCCTGTAACTGCATTGTCAAACTATTTATTCCCCCCCTTAACTCGGCTGTATGATTTAACGATGACAGAAAAGTCCTCGTTGGACCCTTGGTGCTACTGTCGTACAGTATCAATGTCCCGTGGCCAAGTTAATGTAGCACCCAGTCTGGAGGAAACCAAATGGACTTACAGTACCAGTCAAACGTTTGGACACACCTACTCATTCTAGGGTTTTTCTTTATTTTCACTATTTTCTACTTTGTAGAGTAATAGTGAAGACATCAAGACTATTAAATAGCACATGGAATCATGTAGTGACCAAAGTGTTAAACTAATCCAAATATTTGAGATTCTTTAAAGTATCCACCCTTTACCTTGACTGCTTTGCACACTTGGCCTATCTTGCCATCTGAGGCCGGTGTTGGCCAGTCTCTTTTATGCCTACTTCATTCTCAACACACTTGAGTGACAACACTAAGGAAGTGACCATAGAGATCAACCTAAGAGGTCTCGCATCTTTAAAGTGCATTGAGCCAGTTGATTGTCAGGGTTATTTAGTTCATGAAAAGCACCCCCTTGTTCTTTTCCATGCCGCTTCTCCGAGGTGATTGTGCAAAGCTCCGTCAATGGAACCATTTATCTAAGGTGGCAGAATGTCCATGGGTCTACTATTTTGTTGGACTGTAAAGGAGAATTTGTTACAATGATTTCTGAATATCTCCGAAATGCTGTTCAAGTTGTCAGTGTTTGAATCAGTGCTATTTTCTTCCTGCATCTGTTTTAATAGGAGGTTAAAATATTGCCTGAAAAAACCAAAGCAACTACTGGACTGGAGATGCATTATTCAAACTTTGCAATATTGTAATTTTACTGTGTTATCAGTGCTAAATCCGGTGCTCTCTTTCATAGGCTATGGGCATTTAGATCGGGATTTCCACCCGTTTTCAGTTAGAACGACGGTTGAGGTCAGCAAACGGCAAGAAGTTAATGTTTTTAGTTTGAAAGATGTGTGCTAGTTCAAGCTACACTAAATATACAGTAGTCACTAAGGATTACTTTAGACTAGAGATGTTATTATTTGAAATGCTGCATTTTGCAGAGTGGGAATTAACATTCGGCTGGTTTTAGCTTGACTGTTAAGATGCAGTGAAATGGATACAGGCTGAGGAATGATCCAGAATCTAGGCCAGTGCAATGAGGAGCCTGCAGATAAGACCATGGCTGTAGTTTGTGAGAACATGGGGTACTTTTGGCCCCCTCTCCTATCTGCTTCTTATTTTCTCTCCCTCTCTGGCTGGCGCTCTGTTCTGGCAGACTATATAGTCTAAGGTCAGTAAATCGGGTTGAGGCAGCAAACTGCCCCCCCCAGGGGGTTTGAGTGACTTGACTTTCCTCGGGATGGGACAGAAATGGCTGGTAGGACTGGGAATGCAAAGTTAGGCCCTCGCTCCCCCATAGATGAGCCTACATCCAGATCCAGTAGTAGAGAATAGGGTGGCATTGTACCAAAGCAGGTTCACTTCCTACTCATGTCTGCCGGTCATGAGAATGTTGTATCAAGGCTGGAAGTGTTGGAAAGACGAGCTATATGAAGCCATGTTTAACTCTTGTCATAGACAACCTTAACTAGAGGAATGGTTAAAGTCTGTTAAAAATGCACATTTTTCATCTTTGTCAGTCTGCTAAAAGGGAGTGGTTCTCTTGCATAGATCTTCGTAGATAAGTGACTCTCTAGAGGTTGTTTTTGTGGACACTGTGTGGATATGTTTTCCATCTGAAATGGTTCATGTACTTGCACGCTACCACCAATGGTTTCAGGCTATTTGGAATTGTCAGCGAAAGAAGTAGAACGTTGACTAATTTTCTTATTGCAGGTGTGGCATAGGTAGATTAGGAGTCTGGGCGAGTCTTAAAGAGGAATGTTACATAGCAAGGGCTCGTCGACCTGATCAGCCAGTCTCCTACGTGACTCGTTTGGGGGCGACGATGACTCTTATTGATTAACCGGCTCATGCATTTTACCATATGTCATACACGCATATACTGAGTCTACAAAGCATTAAGAGCACCTGCTCTTTCCATGACATAGACTAGGTCAATCCAGGTGAAAGCTATGATCCCTTATTGATGTCACTTGTTAAATCCACTTCAATCGGTGTAGATGAAGGGAGGGAGACGGGTTAAAGAAGGAATGTTAAGCCTTGAGAAATGGTTTGTGTGCTATTCAGAGGGTGAATGGGCAAGACAAGATTATACAGTTGAAGTCGGAAGTTTACGTTGACTGTGCCTTTAAACAGCTTGGAAAATTCCAGAAAATTATGTCATGGCTTTAGAAGCTTCTGATAAGCTAATTGACATTTGAGTCAATTGGAGGTGTACCTGTGGATGTATTTCAAGGCCTACCTTCAAACTCTGTGCCTCTTTGCTTGACATCATGGAAAAATCAAAAGAAATCAGCCAAGACCACAGAAAAATTGTAGACCTCCACAAGTCTGGTTCATCCTTGGGAGCAATTTCCAAACGTCTGAAGGTACCACGTTCCTCTGTACAAACAATAGTACCCAAGTATTAACACCATGCAGCCGTCATACCGTTCAGGAAGGAGACGCATTCTGTCTCCTAGAGATGAATGTACTTTGGTGCGAAAAGTGCAAATCAATCACAGAACAACAGCAAAGGACCCTGTGAAGATGCTGGAGGGAACAGGTACAAAAGTATCTATATCCACAGTAAACCAAGCCCTATATCAACATAACCTGAAAGGCCGCTCCGCAAGGAAGGAGCCACTGCTCCAAAACCGCCATAAAAAAGCCAGACTACGGTTTGCAACTGCACATGGGGACATAGCTTGTACTTTTTGGGGACATGTCCTCTGGTCTGATGAAACAAAAATAGAACTGTTTGGCTGTAATGACCATCGTTATGTTTGGAGGAAAAAGGGGGAGGCTTGCAAGCCGAAGAACACCATCCCAACCGTGAAGCACGTTGGTGGCAGCATCATGTTGTGGGGGTGCTTTGCTGCAGGACGGACTGGTGCACTTCACAAAATAGATGGCGGCATAAGGAGAAATTCTGTGGATATATTTAAGCAAGACATCAGGAAGTTAAAGCTTGGTCACAAATGGGTCTTCCAAATGGACAATGACCCCAAGCATACTTCCAAAGTTGTTGCAAAATGGCTTAAGGACAACAAAGTCAAGGTATTGGAGTGGCCATCACAAAGCCCTGACCTCAAACCTATAAAGCATTTGTGGGTAGAACTGAAAGTGTGTGTGAGCAAGGAGGCTGACAAACGTGACTCAGTTACACCAGCTCTGTTAGGAGGAATGGGCCAACATTCACCCAACTTATTGTAGGACCCTTGTGGAAGGCTACCCAAAACATTTGACCCAAGTTAAACAATTTAAAGGCAATGCTACCAAATACTAATTGAGTGTATGTAAACTTCTGACCCACTGGGAATGTGATGAAATAAATAAATAAAAGCTGAAATAATTCTCTCTACTACTATTCTGACATTTCACATTCTTAAAATAAATTGCTGATCCTAACTGACCTAAGACAGGGAGTTTTTACTAGGATTAAATGTCAGGAATTGTGAAACTGGGTAAGGTGTATGTAAACTTCTGTAGTGGCTGCATGCATACACTAGATGACTAATAGGTGGCTCTGTGTTGAAGCCACTGTTCCTCCATCTTGGTACTCCTGCCGTTGTAAAATGTATTGATGTCTACATTCATTTTTGCCCCACCTAATATATTAGACACCTTAATGCATACTTTTAAATTGTATGTGAGCTAAATGAAAATACAAATATTTCCTTAATGTACAATCTTTAGCAATTTACAAATGTCACTGTCTGCACTAAAACAAAAATACTTAAATACATGTAATTTTGTCCTTGAAACATTTAATTAAACTACTGTAGAATCCCTTTCATTCCTATGGAGGACTGCTCCTACTAGGGAGTGTCATATGGCTGACTGGTGGCTTCAAAGCCTCTCAATGGCCAATACATCAGCATCAGTAGTCATTGGTTTATATACATCATTGTTGCCATCCCATCTCACTCACCGCTGAAGAAATTCCCCGACATGTCTCCTCTGGTGTTCCCCAGCTGTTAAATGTGTAAGGAAGGAAAAACCTTGTTCCTCCTCCGATATTCAGTGATGCTGTTAGATGGGACAATTGCTCTACAAAAACTGTTCTTGTGATCACTTAGGTTACATGATGAATTACCATCAAGCAAGTGCAATGTGGGTGTCTGATTAGCAACGGGTATCTGTAAACCATAGGAGAAATGTGTAGAAATTGCATAAAAATGACATGGAAAGTACCATACAATGTTATGAGTAGTGTGACGTTGTTGGCAGCATCGTTATTTGTGCGTCGTGAAGAAGTATTTGCGTTTGTCATATTTGTTATTGTCTTTGCTTGCATAGGAAATGTTAAGTGCATGGATTAAGTTGATCATAGTTGTTTTATTGGTAGTAAACTGGTAGACACTACCAGTTGCATGGGGCTTGCATGTTAGTAGTTATTTTACCGTAGCTTCTGACACAGTCCACGTTGTAAAGCATACAGTATTGTATAGTTGATAGGTCGGATTAGTGGGAGTCCCACCAGGCATCCAGTTGACGTTAATGTATAAAATGGTGGGTGGTTGTTATGGGGATGGGAGTTATTTTCTGCCACTGTAGGATGTTCATTCTTCTGTCCTTTTTTAATTTTTTCAGATTCCTTTCTTTCCTCTTCGCCTGTATCTCTCATTCAGTCTCCTGAAGGCAAGTGTATGGTTCTGTTACGCTGCTCGTCTGCTATCCTCCCTCTCACGACCTTCACGCTCTTTCCCTGTCATTCTCTCTTGCTCGGCTGCCGCTGAAATGCCTTTCATTCCTCTCTAGTGCCCTTCTCCTACTCTAGTCCAGACCAAGAACTTCATACTAGAGGCCTGGAAACATTTAATTCCACCCCCACTACGCAATCTTCAACAGAACCCACCCCTAGAAGCCCTGTAACTGTATCCCATCTGTTTCCTATGTTGCTGACCGCCTGCCGCCTGCACTAATTGCAATTTAGCAGGGCAGCGAGGCTCCTCCCACTTTCAACAGTGTCTGATTTGGAATTTTCACCCCCCCCCTCCCCAACTGGAGGCCAGATCTGTTAAATTACGAGCAGCAACAGGCCCAACCCCGAAGCCCCTGACTGACGCACATGGTGCATGGCAAGGGAGAATCATGTGTTTTATTTAAGGCAAGTTTGCACAGAGTTCAGGTTTAAAGCCTGTTTTTTTAAGTGAAGATGTCTTCAGGCATGCATGTTAAGTACCATACTGGATACAGCATATATGCAAAACACACAGCCTGACACGTGATGAATTGATTAATCCACAGAGCTAATTGAGATGTACAGTAATGGATCAAGCCATCTATTGATGGTGTAGTGATCCAGTAGATTGATTCCCAATGGAATGCACTGACTTTCCCAGTGGAATAGGTTGAAATTGATGGAGTAAATTGGCATCAAGGAGGCATATCAAACTAGCAGCACCGTGATGAGGAATAGTGCATGTTTCGAATTAGTTGAGTGAACCCTCCCTGTTCTTACCCCTATCAGAAAACTGACAAGACCTACAAATGGCAGCAAGTGGATCTATTTCCAGTCTTTACTGCCTGCTCCATATTTAGGTCAATGGCACTGTAGGTCCAAGATAATCCCAAGATTGCCACCTTATTTTAAGAAAGCTGAGAGAAGTTCAAGTTCACAATGAGGAAAATCTCTAAAAATGTCTCCGGTTGGTTGTCCCAGAGGGGCCCTAGCTGTCCTTGGATAGAAGGCCCCTTGATCCAGGCCTTATGCCCCATCTTGAAGAGCCTCCCACCCCAGTCCCTTCATCCAGGCCATAGCCTCCCACCCCAGTCCCTTCATCCAGGCCTTATGCCCCATCTCGAAGAGCCTCCCACCCCAGTCCCTTCATCCAGGCCTTACGCCCCATCTCGAAGAGCCTCCCACCCCAGTCCCTTCATCCAGGCTTTACGCCCCATCTCGAAGAGCATCCCACCCCAGTCCCTTCATCCAGGCCTTACGCCCCATCACGAAGAGCCTCCCACCCCAGTCCCTTCATCCAGGCCTTACGCCCCATCTCGAAGAGCCTCCCACCCCAGTCCCTTCATCCAGGCTTTACGCCCCATCTCGAAGAGCCTCCCACCCCAGTCCCTTCATCCAGGCCTTACGCCCCATCTCGAAGAGCCTCCCACCCCAGTCCCTTCATCCAGGCCTTACGCCCCATCTCGAAGAGCCTCCCACCCCAGTCCCTTCATCCAGGCCTTACGCCCCATCTCGAAGAGCCTCCCACCCCAGTCCCTTCATCCAGGCCTTACGCCCCATCTCAAAGAACCTCCCAGTCCCTTCACCGGCACTGGAGGATGAAGGGCACTGGGGAGGGATCCACTCCACTCGCTGCTCTATGCCCTCTTAAGGCTGGGTTAGGAGCCCTCCACCCTGGATGCGCTCTGCTCCTCTACCTCTGCTTATATCTTCTTAAGCTTTTTGCATGTCACCACTGCTGGAGCCAGAAAGTAGTTTTTATTTTAGTGACGATCGTAATGTGTATGTATTTTGTTTTCTTGATGTAGCTTTTTCTTTTTTGTTGCTTGGTTTGTTTTCTGGAACACAATTTCGTTAGTGTTTTATAAAAGTAGCCTACAATGTGTAGACTTGGACAGCAAAGCAAGAGTATTAAACTTAGGACAGATTCAGTTTCTGGCTTATGTAGTGCTAAGATATTAAGTCAAAAACAGTCAGCTAATCACACAGTGAGGGAGATGGGCCTGGGAGCTATTCCATCCATCACTAATTGGGAATGACACTGCTGTACCCAATGGAATTTGATCCCTCATCATACAGTGATTCCTTTTCTCTACAGCAGAAATATTTCACTGTGTTCATGCTTTTGTGAATTTTTATTTTTTTAATTTGACCTTTTATTTAACCAGGCAAGTCAGTTAAGAACAAATTCTTATTTTCAATGACGGCCTAGGAACAGTGGGTTAACTGCCTGTTCAGGGGCAGAACGACAGATTTGTACCTTGTCAGCTCGGGGGTTTTGAACTTGCAACCTTCCGGTTACTAGTCCAACGCTCTAACCACTAGGCTACCCTGCCGCCCCATAGTAGTACTAGTATAATTTAACAATAACAGTTTGTAGGCTTACCAGCTCGGGACTCGATGCACAAGTGGAATGTGACTTACACGCAATATCCTCATACCTTCAAGTGTATACTTAATATGCAGTTCTCGTCCTTTTTTAAAAAGATGTCTAGCTTTTTCTTGTCTAGAGGCAAACCTTTTCTTGATTTAGCTAAGCTGTGATCCCTACTGGAAGGCTGTGTCTTATCAAGTCAACTATTTGACTCATCCGCATAGTGCCGAAATGATTGAGCTGATTTACACTTTCTCATCTTGAAGAAATGCGTCCCTTTTTGAGTCTTCCTGCTAGACATATTTTGGGATGTGAGATGTTTGTTGGACCATGTTCAATAGTCCATTTAAAACAGGGTTTAGTAACAAGTTTTTTTTTTTTTTTTTTTTTTTTTTTTTTTGAATCGCACACACTTTTGTACTCAACACCAATAACTGTGGGGAGTAGATTACGTAATATAATAACTTCTGTATCCCCAACAACTGAGGACCACAGGAAGTGATGTTCTCATCAGAGGTTGAATGAGTATTACAAAACTGTGTTTGACAGTGTTCTTATGTTTTTGGGTCGTGTTATTTGTGATTCCAATCAGGGAGTGTCGGCTCCCTGTTGCCAGTGGCTCTGATTCCTGTTCACGGTGCGGTAGCTGTTTTGTCATTTTGTTTACTTGCGTCGAGCCAAAATGCCACATTGTGTTCGGCTACATGGAAAGTCCATTCGTGTATGTGGCCTAGTTTGAACAATGCATAATGGACCTCAATGGGAGGGGAAGGTCCAGACCAAGACAACCCACCCTTGAGTTGTGTACCGATAAACAACGTGTCCACGGTGCTGTGGGTTTAGGTTGGCTGCAGGGTCATGCTGACTGGCACAATGCCTTTCCAGAGCACCAAGCTACAATAACAATTACTATGAACACGTTGACGGAAGCTGTTGTGTCGTTTTATGAAATGTACTATAACATTGGATTTGAAAAGAAACGGCACCATTGATTTGTTCCTCTTAGATTTGGATCTCTTGACTCCATTTATAGTAAATAAGCATATAGAAGGAAAAGTGGACCTTGTTGCATTTGGAGAAAGTACCAACTGCATATTTGACCTGTTCCTGCTGGGGATATTTCCTCAAAGCAGGGGTCAAACCTTGGTCTCTGTTTGCCTGGGGATTGCAGAGGCAAGCAGACAGCTGATGTGTACCTCCCAATATAGCTGCCAATTCCCCACTATGATTGCTTGTCTCTGGGTGTTGGAAAATTACAGGGGGGGACCATTAGGCTGAAAAGGGATCATGTGATTATTGGAGCAGCTTGGAATATCTTGTGGATTATGTATGTACCTGTGGCACTGTGCCATTGAGGGGATCCTTGTCCCAGTCTGACTCTGTCACTTCAGCTGTGGCGTGTGGCAATAGCAGCAGGTTAGCGTGCTTAGTGGCATATTGACAGACTGCAGCACAGGGGGGGGGGCATGATTTAGGAGGCCTCAACACCGGGACTATTGTCCAGCTTGTTATGTGTGCTGGATTTTCTTATTGATTACACCGATAGTCGGGTGGGACAAGGCCAGAATAGTGCGACCTAGTCATGCTTGCAAATTGGTCTGAGGATGAGACTAGTCCTGTAAATCAATGATGTTTTAATTTCACTCCGGTTATATTTTTGAGTCTGAGGTAGTGCACTGTATTCATTCCTGTGATGAGTCATCTCAGTACATTAAAGGTATTGGATTGTCGTTCTTCTGTTTGATTAATATCGTACCTAATTTACAAGATTACGGTATGACGCTTAAACATATTCACACATTATAATTATGCTGACATTGCGTTACTTACAGACATCTGCAGTATTGAAGACACGAAGCAGAGTGTTCCCCTTTGTATGTAGGCCTATAGGTTGTTTTCAGATAGGAGCTCATTTGGTAATCAAATGATTTATGTTTTAATTAGGTCATTATAGAAACAACACCTTTTAAATTGAACTCCTGTTTATACTAGGCTGCAGTCGCTTGACCTTAGTCTCTGGCCCATTTAAAAGGCATTGCAAGTTAAAACGTGGAGCATTTATCCTATGTGACCTTTGCTTCTAGGCACATTTTTATCTCGTCCCCGTTGTCACATTCTATGATACCCTGTAGTCATTTATGTTGGTCTTCGGGAGATGGGAAGTGACTGCTCAATGGTTCTCAGTAAGGTCCTTGATGTTACCCAGATAGAGGAAAGATAGATTGTACCAACCCTTTCTCCATCACAAGTATTTTGTAAGACATACCAGACACGGAGTACCCGATTTAACAAAACTCCAGGCCATAGTCTATGCAGCTGTACTTAAAATATATTCATAGCAAAAGATATGCATTGTTGTCTACATCACAATCACATGCTACCACAGGTCACATAGTATAACAGTTTAGTTTATAGATACAATTTTCTTATTTCGTTTGGAGCTGCTTCATTTCAACCATACAAGTCATTTCCAATGTTGCCTCATTGAAAATGCTCTTCAATGGCAACAACTTGAGAGGTTAAGTCAGCAATGCATGCTGACTGACGCCCTCATCCATTACTGACTTAAAACCGTCCCATGCTATGCATGACTGCTTGGGCTGCAACAAAATGGCCTCCACCGACTATAACTGGACGTGCATGGGAGTTTGAGTGTGTGTGATTTTTATGCCCTCCTTCCTTCCTTCCCTGCCTCCGTGCATGGCCGACACAGACAAAGGGGTGGTGCTGGGCACTGACACACCCTCCTCAGAAGGGGTGGCCACCTCCCTTCGCTTCACCAGGCCTTCTCAACTCGGCTCATCTTCTTTCGCAAACTACGGGAGCGACCCATCATCAGGTCAGCCTGACGGAACGCAAGATGATTCACCGACTGTGACGTCCCCCGTGTCTGAGAGGATTAAGGCACTGGAGGCCCTGGCAGCAAAGAAGGAGCCCAATAACGACGGCGGCTTCCCTCACTTCAAAGAGCGTCACTATGAGACGTCTCCTACTGCGGCGCCAACAGAGGGCACCTCACCCTTCCAGACAAAAGGCGCCTCCATTGATCAGGAATCGCCAGAATCCCCCTTTGAGGTCATGGGAGAAGCCCGACAAGGGAGTGAGTTTGAAGATACTGCAGACTGGATGAGAGCTCACTTACCCCCTGTGCCTGACTTTGAAGATGCTCTTGTATCAGAGGAGGATGGCAAATCCCAAGAGATAAAAGTGGCAGATAAAGTGGTGCCTGATGACCCAGAGGCATTTGCCTGTGTCCCTGACGCTTTCATGGACTCTCCCATTGAAAGGCCTGAACTGAAAAATGTATTCAAAGACCCAGCGCAGCAGCCTAGCGTCGAGGATGAATTTGATCTGAGCTTCCTACCTAAAGCTTACATAACAGACACCCAAGGCCCCCCTGACCTTCATTCCGAGCTCACTGCTTCGCCTGCTCCTCCTGCTGGTTTGGACTCTCCCTCTCCCTCCTCTGACTCGAAAGAGAAGGATTTGAAGACCAAGCAGGCCCCATGGGGTGGTGACCTGGCGCTCCAAGGGGTGGTCGACAGCTCAGGAGACTCTGAGGACACCGTCATCGAGGACACCGCCTCCATTCCTGGCCCCTCTTTGTCAAGTGATGCCACACCTGCCCATAACCCCTCTGTTCCATCTCTCCCTACTGAAGAAAAGGAAACCCCACCAGCAAAGCAGCCAATGCGGGTCCCTACCATCAATGTTATTGAGACGGACGAGCCGAATTGCAGCGATGAGGAGATGGAGATTGAAATAGAGGATGAAAATTATGAAGTTGTAGAAGACCCTGTGAAAGAGGCACCAAAAATACCTGAGCCACAACCAGATGTGCCTAAAAAGGAATTTTCCCAAATTCCTCCCTTAGAATATGAGGGTTATTCTCCTCCCTCCTCTCCTGTCGACTCTGATGAATACTCACCTAAACACAAGATCCTGAAATCTGATTTGGATACAGATAATATGAAGACCACAGTACCTAATGATGAGTCAAAGGGCTCAAGTGCTGAGGTTTCACAAGCACAGAAAGTGGAGTCTGACCACTCACAGACCCCCAATGAGTCTAATGGAAAGTCTTCCCCTTCTACTGCCAAACCTCCTGAGAAAACCGCAGAGAACCTTTCAGACTTTCCAGAATATGATGACGATGACTGGTCAACTGGCGCGCAAGATATCTTAATTAAATTGAGCTCTGCTAATGTTGCAGCTCAGGATCCTCCACTTTGCCCCTCATCCAAGTTTGAAGAGAAGCCAGAGTCTGATATTAAAGAGGATTATATGCAGACAGTTGAGCTTTCAAAACCCAACTACATGGAGGATGACGCAATCCGTAAATACGACAGACAGTCCTTTGAAGATGAAGACGCACTTCCATCCATGAATGACACCATTGATGATAAAGAGCTGAACTTTAACACTGTACCTGAGCCTTCTCCTTCCAATCCAACCTCACAGATCCATATTGGAACACTACTCCCTCAAAACAATGCAACCACTGTGGAGCAGGATATCCCCTTGATGGCTGACGTGGACTCCTTCCCCAAGCCAGTTGGAGGCCAGCCATCTCCCAGGGAGTTTCCCAAAGATCCATTTGCCTCTTTCCAGAGCGAACTGCCTGGCAGCACCCTGGAGCCCAAGACTGAGAAGAAATTGAATGATGAAATCCTCATTACAGATAGTGTTGTCAACAGCAAGACACTTCCGCCTCAGGAAGCTGAAGCAGGACACCAGTCACCAGACAATACCAGTGACCCAGAAAGCATTGAGCCGGACTGCTCAGTCTCTGGTGCCACGGACAGCTTCGTCGAGTTCATGAGGGAGTGCCTGAAGTCACGACAGGACGAAGATCCAGAAGACCTCCGTCAAGATCTCACAGCCAAGGATGAGTGTCCTAAAACAGGTGCCCCTCCCTCCCAGCCCACACCAACCATGGTCATGGATCTGGAGCAGGAACGCCTCACTATCAATGCCCTCAAAGAGTTGGGCAGCAGCCAGGAAGAGGAGGCTGACCTCCAGTCTAGTATCAAGGCTTCTGAGAAATTCGAGTCTTCCTTTATATCAACAACCTCCGACCCTCCTTCTCCCCAAAACAAACCTGCTTCCGACGGTGTATATTCCAACGAGGTAGAGGCCATCGACGTGTGGGTGGCTGAGGCCTACCACCTTGCAGAGCATGTCTTGGCAGCAATACTAACGCACTTGTCAGGTAACATGTCTTCCCTCTGGTATCTGTGCCTGCTAACCTCACACAAGCAAAGCACTATGATCTCTCACTCTCTCTCACCTTGGTCCTCCTATTCAAAATAGGAGCACACTAACTATATAACATATGGTATATAATCACCATGTTGATTCTTTTTTAAAACTTCTGATACAGGCGCCATGGCTGTATTACCGAAATATTTATTTTAGAGTGCAGATATTACAAAAGTCAAAAGGTTCAAACTATATATTGTGCTGTGTGTGTATTTTCCAAATGATCCCCCATGTCCTTAAGCTTGGCAGTAATCATGGTCGGACAGTGGGTGGTGGGCAGTTAAAACGTGGCTTCATGGTGTCTGCTTGCAATGTCCCTGGAAGTCAGGCGGAATAGTCGGTCCACCAGTGTTGGGTTTCTGCTTTGGGCGACGTTCCACGCTACAGTGCACTTGAACAGGATGGGAGACGATCATTCCAGAGACTGATGGTCATTTTCACGGAGCGGACTTTACTCAACCTTTTTTATGATGACATCATTCATTATTATGATCCTGCTGGATTGGATGTTACAAAGCATGTCCAGACTCAGTAGAGTTATGTGAAAAATGCTCCGATTATCATGAGTCAATGCGGGCTGCTCTCAGATCTGTATGTGCCTAAGTGTGAGTTGGCAAAAGGCCATACAGATGGGACCAGGCTAGGGGGCATTGGCCCTCTTTGTATTTTGTGTGAAAATTGTCACAGTAGGCTGAGATGCAGGGTACCAATCTATCTAATTAATCTTGTCCTCTCCTCTTGAATCATGGTACAGCACCCCCCTCTTCCTTATCTGGAAAATTATATGCCGTGTGTGACCAATTTGGTTTTAATGGTACAAAGGATGCAGTAAATGAACTTCTGCTCAATATCTATCTCAAATCGGCAAATCAAAAATTTGTCACATGCACCGATTACAACGGGTGTAGACCTTACAGTGAAATGCTTACTTACGAGCCCTTAACCAACAATGCAGTTTCAGAAAGTATTTACAAAAATAAACTGAAGTAAAAAATATATATATATTTTGACCATATGATCATCCAATATTGCATACATTATCACTGCTGTCATTGTTACATACCATCTAACAAGCTGTAAAGTTTTTTTCTATTTATATACATTTAGTGTAATGGGTGTGCTTTTGATTTACCCAGTGGCAGGATAGCCATCTTCACAGTGTCCCCTATTTACTTTAATACCACCTCTTCCTATTCTCTTCCTGCTCAGTGCAAAAATGAAATCCAAACCTGGCACACATTGACTGGTATGCAGACAAGTGAATGCAGGATGCACTCAAACCCGTACAGTCGCTGTGAGCTTAACCTACACCACGGGCATGCTATGGAACGTTAGGTCATCACTGAGGCAACCAGTAACTCGGAAGGTATATGCCATGCAGTCGCGGAGGGAATGATAAAGTATTCCAGTTAAGTACTGTTTGAAAGATGCTTTAGCACAATGTGTTTATAGTAAAGGCTAAAGGCATTTTTATTGTAACATATTGATCAATAATGCACTATATATACAAAGAGTTTACCCAACATTGGCAACGCCTTCCTCATATTGAGTCCCCAACCCCTTTTGCCCTCAGAACAGCCTCAATTTGTCAGGGCATGGACTCTACAAGGGGTCAAAAGCGTTCCACAGGGATGCTGGCCCATGTTGACTCCAATGCTTCCCACAGTTGTGTCAAGTTGGTTGGATGTCCTTTGGGTGGTGGACCATTCTTGATACACACAGGAAGCTGTTGAGCGTGAAACCCACCAGTGTTTATTCTTGACACAAACCATCTAGTGCCATACCCTGTTCAAAGGCACTTACATCTTTATTCCTGCCCATTCACCCTCTGAATGGCACATGCACACAAGCCATGTCTCAAGGCTTATAAATCCTTCTTTAACCCGTCTCCTCCCCTTCATCTACGCTGATTGAAGTGGATTGAACAGGTGACATCCATAAGGGATGATAGATTGACCAGGTGAAAGCTGTTTAATGGAAGGAGCAAGTGTTCATAATGCTGACTAGTGGTTACTGTATACTTTAAGACC
This sequence comes from Oncorhynchus tshawytscha, assembly GCF_018296145.1. Classification (NCBI taxonomy): domain Eukaryota; kingdom Metazoa; phylum Chordata; class Actinopteri; order Salmoniformes; family Salmonidae; genus Oncorhynchus; species Oncorhynchus tshawytscha. The sequence goes on from NC_056443.1 coordinate 29,230,873, forward strand.
AAAATTCAAAAAGCATAGCTTAAATATTTGGGTCTATTTTTCTCTCAATCTGCTACATGTATTGGATTTCTCTTTTAAGTGCCCATTTTCCCTTTTGAACCTTGTCCTGTCCCTCAGCTTCCACAGTGTTGCTGCCTCAACTCCGCAGGCTGGCTAGGTGAGTTTATTTTAGTGCATTTTTAACTACCTGTGTTAGTTGGATTGGCTCCATTGTTGATATATTCAGTGTGGGTATACCAGTTTTCCATCAATGGGCCTCAAAAAGAAATGGATCTACTCCTGCTGATATGAATCAGTCATCTTCCCAAATAGCGTACACATTTGGACTGTGGTAGCTTGGGTTAGTAAGAACATCTCGACTTGCTGCCAGGCCTTTAACAATGAGTTCAAATCAGGTTGTCCGATTTGTGTTAATCCTGTGTTTATGTGGACTGTGAGGGATCGGGCCAGCCAGTCGGAAGGAAGTGGATCATGTGAAGACTTGAATCGAACTTACCCACCCATGCCAATGTGTGTAATCACCTCTGGTATTTCAATTGCATAATGAAGATTTATCAGCTGGTTTAGCTTCACAGGAGTAAAGGATTTCAGTCTGTGTCCAGGCTGTTGTATTAGGTCAAACACACACACACACACACACATACTGCCAAGCAGGAGGTGGTGTGATGCCTGTACCTCTAAGAGCTGGTTGATGTCCAGTGAGGTGGAAAGCAGCCCACTGCAGCTCTGTTGACACTGGGAACACTGCTTGAGCCTGTAACACGGAGGGGGGGGCACGATAATGAACGAGGGCCGTCAGCCCAGGCTGCCTCCCTGTGGGTACCGGCAAGCAGGCTGGGAGGGACTCGGACCCCTGCAGTGCTGGGTGAGGAAACCCCACTTGTTCACTCTGCGCTGCTCAGCAGACAGTCAGGTGGCATCAGGAACATTAGAGTGCTGTCTGTCCTCAACAACAACAGGGGCGCTGCTGCTCTGTCAGTCTGTAAACAAGATTTTATTTTTCACCGTCAAGCAGCCGTGCTTCACGTTTGAACTGATACACAACTCTTCATATTATAGTATATTTGGAACAATGTTATTTAATAATGGAGATTTCGATTTTTGATAATCACGCCTGCGGAAGTGCAGTGTTTTATTACATTAGTTGTAAGAAAACATTACTAAATTAGAGGAAGGGTAAAAGAGCACTGAGAACCAAGTATCTTAATTTATTCCCTCAAACCTCCCTCATTCAATAAACACCCACACAGTTGTCTAGAATTGCCAGTTAATAACAATGACACACCGCAGCCAATATGAGTGAGTTTTACATCAATAAAATACCATCTGCTGTGTAGCCTAATTTCACAACACATATCCTGTCACTGAAACAGGATATAGATAAGTGATTGTTTTTCTTCTCCACTCAATCTTGTGCCTTTACTATGTGTAGCCCTGGATAAATTCCTATTACCCATCTGTAACACCGCCCCACGACGCAGCTGCTTACTGGCTGATAACATGACGATATTAATCTTAGCTGCCCTATTTTGACATGCATTTCCCACGGTAAGCCTGTAGACGAGACATGCTAGATTTGAGTGTCGGTATGTAGGGCCAGGGGGGTGTAGTGAATGAGTGAAACCAAAAAGCCAACAGAATTTCCTCTGTGGTTTCATTATGGATCCTCTAGAGGAGAGTGGGAGGGGTTGTGTGTGTGTGTGTGTGTGTGTCTGCGCTGCTCTGCTCTCCCCCTTTAATCAGCTGAAACGCACAGCAGCCCAAGCCTGTAGCCCCCAGAGGCATGTGGGGAGTCAGCCATTTACCCAAGGTTTCTTTAAATGCCTCCTCTTCATGCAGATGAAGGGAGGCCATAACAGGCTTGCGTAACAACAGCTCTGTATAGAGAATATAAATTCTGCATGCATGACTCTCTCTCACACACACACACACACACACACACACTTTTTAAAATATACAGTGCCTTGCGAAAGTATTCGGCCCCCTTGAACTTTGCGACCTTTTGCCACATTTCAGGCTTCAAACAAAGATATAAAACTGTATTTTTTTGTGAAGAATCAACAACAAGTGGGACACAATCATGAAGTGGAACGACATTTATTGGATATTTCAAACTTTAACAAATCAAACTGAAAAATTGGGCGTGCAAAATTATTCAGCCCCCTTAAATTAATACTTTGTAGCGCCACCTTTTGCTGCGATTACAGCTGTAAGTCGCTTGGGGTATGTCTCTATCAGTTTTGCACATCGAGAGACTGAAATGTTTTCCCATTCCTCCTTGCAAAACAGCTCGAGCTCAGTGAGGTTGGATGGAGAGCATTTGTGAACAGCAGTTTTCAGTTCTTTCCACAGATTCTCGATTGGATTCAGGTCTGGACTTTGACTTGGCCATTCTAACACCTGGATATGTTTATTTTTGAACCATTCCATTGTAGATTTTGCTTTATGTTTTGGATCATTGTCTTGTTGGAAGACAAATCTCCGTCCCAGTCTCAGGTCTTTTGCAGACTCCATCAGGTTTTCTTCCAGAATGGTCCTGTATTTGGCTCCATCCATCTTCCCATCAATTTTAACCATCTTCCCTGTCCCTGCTGAAGAAAAGCAGGCCCAAACCATGATGCTGCCACCAGCATGTTTGACAGTGGGGATGGTGTGTTCAAGGTGATGAGCTGTGTTGCTTTTACGCCAAACATAACATTTTGCATTGTTGCCAAAAAGTTCAATTTTAGTTTCATCTGACCAGAGCACCTTCTTCCACATGTTTGGTGTGTCTCCCAGGTGGCTTGTGGCAAACTTTAAATGACACTTTTTATGGATATCTTTAAGAAATGGCTTTCTTCTTGTCACTCTTCCATAAAGGTCAGATTTGTGCAATATACGACTGATTGTTGTCCTATGGACTGAGTCTCCCACCTCAGCTGTAGATCTCTGCAGTTCATCCAGAGTGATCATGGGCCTCTTGGCTGCATCTCTGATCAGTCTTCTCCTTGTATGAGCTGAAAGTTTAGAGGGACGGCCAGGTCTTGGTAGATTTGCAGTGGTCTGATACTCCTTCCATTTCAATATTATCGCTTGCACAGTGCTCCTTGGGATGTTTAAAGCTTGGGAAATCTTTTTGTATCCAAATCCGGCTTTAACTTCTTCACAACAGTATCTCGGACCTGCCTGGTGTGTTCCTTGTTCTTCATGATGCTCTCTGCGCTTTTAACGGACCTCTGAGACTATCACAGTGCAGGTGCATTTATACGGAGACTTGATTGCACACAGGTGGATTGTATTTATCATCATTAGTCATTTAGGTCAACATTGGATCATTCAGAGATCCTCACTGAACTTCTGGAGAGAGTTTGCTGCACTGAAAGTAAAGGGGCTGAATAATTTTGCACGCCCAATTTTTCAGTTTTTGATTTGTTAAAAAAGTTTGAAATATCCAATAAATGTCGTTCCACTTCATGATTGTGTCCCACTTGTTGATTCTTCACAAAAAAATACAGTTTTATATCTTTATGTTTGAAGCCTGAAATGTGGCAAAAGGTCGCAAAGTTCAAGGGGGCCGAATACTTTCGCAAGGCACTGTATATTGGTCTGAGGTTGGAGATCACAATTTGTTAGTTGTGTGGTCTGTACGCGCTGTGCAATGAGTAACTTTAATTATTTCCTCTCTTCTCCCTCCTAATCTCTCTACTCCACATATGCTCATAAACAATACACACACACACACCTTTTGCACCTACACACCCCTATCTCTCACCCACTCTAGTCAAGGACTTGGTGCACTGGCGAGACCCCAAGAAGTCTGGCGTGGTGTTCGGCCTGTCCCTGCTGACGCTCCTGTCCCTGGCGGCGTTCAGCGTCATCAGCGTTGTCTCCTACCTGCTCCTTGCCCTGCTCTGTGTCACCATCTCCTTCCGAATCTACAAGGCTGTCGTTCAGGCCGTGCAGAAGTCCGATGACGGACACCCCTTCAAGTAAAGCAGCATACTTCATAGGGAACCTTGTGATGCTTAACTACCAACTCTTGTATTGGTTTGGTTGTTAGAACATGAAAAAGACAGTGGTGGTGGTAGTAGGTTGCTTGATAGGACACACACAGCTGTGGTTCGCAAAATGTCTACCAGACTAGCCTAAGAAGGGCCAGGAATTTAACTCGCCACATGACCAGGAGAAATGCTATTCCCCATTTTATAAGTTATTGCCGTTTTTAGTATGATGAATGATGAATATACATGTTCATCGTAGTAATTTCCCATTGGCGACCAAAAATACTATCTGCTGAAAACACTCCAAATGGGGAAAAAAAATATAGATGCAAAGCTCCAGCAGCATATTTGTGCTTGTTGTCATAACCTTTGCCTGAGTTGATCATTTTATACTGGAGAGGAGGGCTTATTTCAGTTGAGCATCAGAGCCCAGCCGTACAGACTGATGACTAATACAATGGCTGCGTTCCAGGCTGCCTACATAGCACTCGTATCAGATGAAGTAATTTGGATGGGGTTCCTTCAATGTTGAACACTACCTCGGCATTTGCAGAGTTCTGATAACGTGAACGGGGCCTAATACTCTTTATTATACCTGAAAACAATTGTTGTAATAGGAAAAAAAGACAAACTAGCAATCATGTGAAATTTAAAGCGGCATGGTTGGTTTAGCGATCTAATTAGCGCTTAGCACATTAGCCTGAAATTACCAAATTAAACCATGAAATTTGTTTTTTTAGTGATTAGCTCATAGGAGGTTAGCCTGAAATGGTCCAATGACAGCAATTTGTTAGACTAGCATTTAGCAGCTTAGTCTGAGTTCACAGCTTAATCTACCATGCTGTGGTTGGTTCTCCTCAGAGCTCTGATGGAGAAGGATGTCAGCGTTCCCCCTGAGACCTTCCGCAAGCACGTGGACGCCAGTCTGACCCACATCAACCGACTCCTAAAACAGCTGCGCAAACTCTTCCTAGTCGAGGACCTCATCGACTCCCTGAAGGTGAGTTTAGGGGTCTGTCCTTCTGCCTGCCTGTCAGTCAGTTGTCATCCCCCTTCGGGTATCTGACCCTCGGTTCATGATTGATAGTGTTAGCAGTGACTCCTTCCATAGTAGCCCTTGTGTGTTTGTGTGCATCGTCTTGCATCTTACCTCGTTTAGGGTCTTGTGCTTACACACCCTTGTGTGTGTAAATATGTACGGGACCCTAAACATGGTATCAAGCTTGACAGTCCTAAACTGACTGACGCCTTCTCATATTCCTAGGTCTCGTCCCCCTTTAACTCTCTTCTCCTGGCCCACAATCTTTTTATAACTCGCACACTCTGAACACTTCCTGCTGTATGTGTCTTTTAATAAACCTCTCTAGCAACTCAACCCTATTGTTTCCTGCAGTGTTAGTGTGACAGGCATCTATAGTCGAGTTGTTCATGTGACTATGGGAGAGGGAGGGAGAGCTCCATGTTATGGCTGTGTGCATCAATCACACAGGGTAGGTGCTAAATAAGGCCTGGGTTAGTACCGCAGCCATCAGATGGCAGCAAGCTAGTGGACCTAGAACTCAGCTCATGGTTGGCTATGGAGGGGGGAGGGGCAACTTCCAGTGTGCCAGCTCATTAGAGACCCAACCTACCAACCTATCAGACCAAGACGACCGTCGCTGGTCCATTCCACCGCCGCTATGGCAGAGGTGATGCTCCTCCTAGCTTATTAAATCAACCTTCAAACCCTCTCCCTAGCTGGAGGTAGAAGCTGTTCTTAACCTTAGACATAGGATCAGATTACCATACCTACATAACCTAACCTTAGCCAACATGGGGATTAGAAAGATATTTGACCCAACAACAGTTTGTTTGGGGCAAATTCTCCCTAGTCATTCATACATATTGCATGTCATGGTGATGAACCGTGGATGTATTTCGTAGGGGGTGGGACTTTAGAGAAGGTTCGTGCTAATGTCATGCTATTCTACATGACAGAACCATGCCTGTTCTACATTTCTGTCTGCAAGGTTTGAACTACTTAACCCCTCTTGAACAGGCCACAGGCAACCAGTGTTCTAACCAATGATTAAATGACCTCATTGGCTGTAACCCGGCTTGTTTTCCTCCCAGCTGGCTGTTGTGATGTGGCTGCTGACCTACGTAGGAGCTGTTTTCAACGGCATCACCATCCTCATCCTGGGTAAGAGGCTATTGCAGCACTGCATGGTGGTCGTGTGTATGTGTGGTGTGCAGCGGTAAACACTGAGAAATATAATAGATATCTTTGGCGTTTTGAGAACTTTTTATGTCGGCTGGTTTGAACATGCATGATATCTATGAGAATGAAAGGGGGCTGTCTATTTTACTTAGTGACCTATATTTCCATCTGACCTGGTCTAAGGCCAACACACGTATTTAATAATCTGGAAATGTTTATGGATGTGGGGCACACAGATTGTTCTTGTTGATGCTGGAGAAATGCATAGCGGGAGTTAACAGTCCTTTGATGTTTTGTAGAATTGGCAGTTTGCATGTCACACCTGTTCGGGGCTTTGCCAACCTGTGAAAGACCTTGTAAGGCTAATTTACTACACACTCAAATTATTATTATTTTTTTACAGATAAAAAATAAAATAAATTATTTGTCTTGTGATGTGTTTGAAGGATTGTTGTGGACTTAAAACATCCAATTTAGTTCTATACTGAACAGAAATATAAACGCAACCATTTCTAAGATTTTACTGAGTTACAGTTCATATAAGGAAATCAGTCCATTGAAATAAATTTGTTCAGGACTAATCTATTGATACCTTAACAAACAAAAATGTAGAGCGTGGATCAGGAAACCAGTATCTGGTGTGACCACCATCTGCCTCCTGTAGTGCGACACATGACTTTCACTTAGAGCTGATCAGGCTGTTGATTGTGGAATGTTGTCCCACTCCTCTTCAATGACTGTTCGAAGTTGTTGGATATTGGCGGGAACTGGAAACCGCTGTCGCTCAAGAGCATCCCAAACATGCTCAATGGGTGACATGTCCGAGTATGCATTATTAGGCCGTGCATTATCATGCTGAAACATGAAGTGATGGTGGCCGATGAAAGACCCAACAATGGACCTCAAGGATCTCTGTGCATTCAAATTGCCAGCAATAAAATACAATTGTGTTCGTTGTCTGTAGCTTGTGCCAGCCAATACCATAACCCCACCACCACCATGGGGCACTCTGTTCACAACTTTGACATCAGCAAACCGCTCTCCCACACAATGCCATACATGTGGTCTGCGGTTGTGAGGCTGGTTGGATGTACTGCCAAATTCTCTAAAATGACGTTGGAGGCGGCTTATGGTTGAGAAAATAACATTCTAATCTCGGGTAACAGCTCTGGTGGATATTCCTGCATTCAGCATGCCAATTGCATGCTCGCTCAAAACCTTGTGGCATTGTGTTGTGACACAACTGCATGTTTTAGTGGCCTTTTATTGTCCCCAGCACAAGGTGCACCTGTGTAATGATTATGCTGTTCAATCGTCTTCTTGATATGCCCCACCTGTCAGGTGTATGGATTATCATGGCAGAGGAGAAATTAGCACTAACGGATGTAAAATTTGCGAGAAACTACCAATTTTTGTGCGTATGGAAAATGTCTGGGTTATTTTATTTCCTGTTGCGTTTTAATATTGTTTTAAAATATTGTGTGTGTAAAAATAGTGTGAATTTCAGTGGAAAAAAAAAAGCAAAACCTTGAAAAATAAAACAGAATTTGGGCCCTAATAAATACGGCTAAAAGAGAATGGGTACATTTTCATGAAGAAAATGTTTCTACTTCAGCTGTCTTAAAATATGTGTTTGGTAGTGGGAGATGTAGACTAAGTTAATGTAGGTCTGATTTACTTTAGTTGACTGCTATATATATTTTAGCACATCAATTATGAAAAAGGGTAGATCTATGCCTCTGAAAAATGCTTAACTCCAATGTATTGGATTTAGCCGTACCCTGACACAAATGATTATACTGTTGCTATCCTGAGCTACTTGTTGTGTGTATGTAATGACCTATACAGGGCATTTGGAAAGTTCTCAGACCACTTAAGTTTTTCCCACATTTTGTTACATCACAGCCTTATTCTAAAATGGATTACATTGTTTTCCTCATCAATCTACACACAATACCCCATAATGAAAAAGTGAAAACAGGTTTTTCAAAATTGTTGGACATTTATATAATTGTCACTCTGACAGAGTTCCCTTGTGGAGATGGGAGAACCTTCCAGAAGGACGACCATCTCTGCAGTACTCCACCAATCAGGCCTTTATGGTAGAGTGGCCAGATGCAAGCCACTACTCAGTAAAGGGCACATGACAGCCCGCTTGGAGTTTGCCCAAAGGACTCTCGGACCATGAAACAAGATTCTCTGTTCTGATGAAACTAAGATTGAACTCATTGGCCTGTCTGGAGGAAACCTAGTACCATCCCTACAGTGAAGCATAGTGGTGGCAGCATCATGCTGTGGGGATGTTTTTCAGCGGCAGGGACTGGGAGACTAGTCAGGATCGAGGCAAAGTACAGAGATCCTTGATGAAAACCTGCTCCAGACCACTCGGGACCTCAGACAGGTGTGACGGTTCACCTTCCAACAGGCAACGGCCCTTAAAACACAGCCAAGACAACACAGGAGGCGCATCGGGACAAGTCTCTGAATGTCCTTGAGTGGCCCAGCCAGAGCCCGGACTTGAACCCGCTTGAACGTTTCAGGAGAGACCTGAAAATAGCTGTGCTGCGACGCTCCCCATACAACCTGACAGAGCTTGAGAGGATCTGCAGAGAAGAATGGGAGAAACTCTCCAAATACAGGTGTGCCAAGCTTGTAGCGTCATACCCAAGAAGACTCAATGTTGTAATTGCTACCAAATATGCTTCAACCAAGTACTGAGTAAAGGGTCTGAAATACTTATGTACAGTTGAAGTCGGAAGTTTACAGTCAATATAACTAGTTTTTCAACCACTCCACAAATTTCTTGTTAACAAACTATAGTTTTGGCAAGTCGGTTAGGACATCTACTTTGTGCATGACACAAGTAATTTTTCCAAAAATTGTTTACAGACAGATTATTTCACTTATAATTCACTGTATCACAATTCCAGTGGGTCAGAAGTTTACATACACTAAGTTGACTGTGCCTTTAAACAGCTTGGAAAATTCCAGAAAATGATGTCATGGCTTTAGAAGCTTCTAATGGGCTAATTGACATAATTTTAGTGAATTGGAGGTGTGGATGTATTTCAAAGCCTACCTTCAAACCCGGTGCCTCTTTGCTTGAAATCAAAAGAAATCAGCCATGACCTCAGAATTTTTCATCCTTGGGAGCAATTTCCAAAAGCCTGAAGGTACAACGTTCATCTGTACAAACAATAGTACCGCCATCCCAACTGTATAAACACCATGTGACCACAAAATAGATGGCATCGTGAAGGAGGAAAGGTATGTGGAAATATTGAAGCAACATCTCAAGACATCAGTCAGGAAGTTAAAGCTTGGTTGCAAATGGGTCTTCCAAATGAACAATGACCCCAAGCGAACTTCCAAAGTTGTGGCAAAATGGCTTAAGGACAACAAAGCCAAGGTTTTGGAGTGGCCATCACAAAGCCCTGACCTCAATCCTATACAAAATGTGTGGGCAGAACTGAAAAAAGCGTGTGCGAGCAAGGAGGCCTACAAACCTGACTCGGTTACACCAGCTCTGTCAGTAGGAATGGGCCAAAATTCACCCAACGTATTGTGGGAAGCTTGTGGAAGGCTACCCAAAACATTTGACCCAAGTTAAACAATTTAAAGGTAATGTTACCAAATACTAATTGAGTGTATGTAAACTTCTGACCCACTGGGAATGTGTTGAAAGAAATAAATAAAAGCTGAAATAAATCATTCTCTACTATTATTCTGACATTTCACATTCTTAAAATAAAGTGGTGATCCTAACTGACCAAAGACAGGGAATGTTTACTAGGATTAAATGTCAGGAATTGTGAAAATTGTTTAAGTATATTTGGCTAAGGTGTATGTGAACTTCCGACTTCAACTGGAAGTGTGATATTTAATCCATTTTAGATTAAGGCTAACATAACAAAGTGGAGAAGGGTTCTATTGAGGGTTCTGAATACTTTCCACATGCACGATCTGTGTAACTGCTAAATGCACAAACACTGCATGTTAATGTATGTAACTTGTAAAATCTATTTTTTTTTTTTTTTCATTGTCGGACCCCAGTATGACTAGCTGTCGCCATTGGTGTCGACTATTGGGGATCCTAAAATAATCAAATAAAAATCAGGGCCACGTTAGAATTCCCAGCATGTGGCACGGTGCATAGGGTGTTTTTCTTTTCACGCCAGCGACCCGGGCTCTCTTCCCTGCCTCTGCCGTTGGCTACAATACCAAAAGGCTAAAAGCTCTCGGTGAGGTCGCTAGGTGTAGTACTAAGGTTGTTTAGTATCCTATGTTTCATGCATGTTTAAACCAACTGGGGCAACTGGACACACTGTAAATGGGGTCAAAGGTCATAGAATGTGCTAGAAAATGTATCAAACATTTTCCATTTTAACAAAATGTTATAAATGTTTTGTTTTTTGAAAGGTTAGTTCAGTCTCAATGGACCAATTAAGACCAAGTCCACACAATTTTTGACTGTGCAATTCTGTCACTAAAATGCTTAGCATTGTGGTAAACTGAACAGCATTGCTTAGAATAGAAGCACTAGACAATTGCAGTGAGACAAGAACTCCCTGTGGGTCTTGTAAGCATGTCACGCTCATTAAGTCCAGCGACACCGTGACCTTTTCCTAGACAAAATGGATGATACGGTCTGAGGTCACTGGCGGCAAAGACTGTGGCTTCATACGATTTGGCTCATTTGATCAGCACTACCCAATGGCCTGCTGCTTTTTCAAACGACACCGAACTCGTTTAATGGCATCTGACACCATCCCAGTTTCCTGGGTGGTAAAGCCTAATTGGTTGTTTTTGTCAGGGGATGTCTTACAGGTAAAATGGTTTCCACTGGCTACATCCCTGAAAGCAACATTATTATTATCGTTATTATTGTGATAGACTAACTTTTTTTTATAAAGGCCTGTCTGCCTTTAGAGGTCAGCTGCTGATTGTTTCCTGTGTTATTCCACTGTCATTTCAATCTTTTTTTTTTGCTCTCCTCCAGCTGACATCCTCCTCTTTGCCATACCCCCCTTCTATGAGAAGAACAAGGTGAGTCTGACCCTTGACCATTTTTGTCTTGTGACATCATAGAAGTGGAACTTTTTTTAAATTATTCCATTCCTTAGAGCTAGGTAGACTGGAGTCATGCTGGTGAAACAATGTACCTTGAGCTAGACCTATATATGGTTCTGGATTGTCCCATGAGCATTGATGACAATTATGACGGCGTCATCCTTAGGCAGGCACCAACTCGTTCCACTGGGTGTGACCTCACCGAATGACCAGCCTCTCTATGAGTTGTTGAGGGCTGTTTGTGTCCTTATCAGCGTTTATAGCACAAGGCTGATTCGACATGCAAAGTCAGTTTTACTGTCAATGACAAGATGGCTTTCAGTGTCCGGTTAAATAAAGTTATTCCCTTTACATAATGAGCCTGTATTTACATAAATGCGGCCTATATTTTTCGTAGTTGTCTACATACCACCACAGACCGAGGTTGGCACTAAAACTGCACTCAATGAGTTGTATTCCACCATACGCAAACAGGAAAACGCTCATCCAGAGACTGCACTCCTAGAGCCTGGGGACTTAAATGCAGGGAAACTTTAATCAGTTTTACCTAATTTCTATCAGCATGTTAAATGTGCAACCAGGGGGGCAAAAAATTCTAGACCCCCTTTACTCCACAAAGAGATGCGTACAAAGCTCTCCCTCACGCTCTGTTTGACAAATCTGACCATAACTCTATCCTCCTGATAGCTGCTTACAAGCACAAATTAAAGCAGGAAACACCGGTGACTTGGTCTATATCATTTTTAAAAAGTGATCAGATGAAGCAGATGCTAAATTTCCGGACTGATTTGCTAGCACAGACTGGAATATGTTCCGGGAGTACACCACATCAGTCACTGGCTTTATCAATAAGTGCATCGAGGACGTTGTCCCAACATTGACTGTATGTACATAACCCAAACAGCAGCCATGGATTACAGGCAACATTTGCACTGAGCTAAAGGCTAGAGCTGCTGCTTTCAAGGAGCGGGACTCTAACCCGCAAGCTGATAAGAAATCTCGCTATGCCCTCTGACGAACCATCAAACAGGCAAAGCGTCAATACAGGACTAAGATCAAATCGTACTACACCGGCTCCGACGCTCGTCAGATTTGGAAGGGATTGCAAACTATTACAGACTACAAAGAGAAGCACAGGCGAGAGCTGTCCAGTGACACGAGCTAAGTAGCTTCTATGCTCGCTTCAAGGCAAATAACACTGAAACATGCATGAGAGCATCAGCTGTTCCGGACGACTGTGATCAAATCTAATTTATTTATATAGCCCTTCGTACATCAGCTATTATCTCACAGTGCCATACAGAAACCTAGCCTAAAACCCCAAACAGCAAGCAATGCAGGTGTAGAAGCACGGTGGCTAGGATAAACTCCCTAGAAAGGCCAAAATCTAGGAGGAAACCTAGAGGAACCAGGCTATGTGGGGTGGCCAGTCCTCTTCTGGCTGTGCCAGGTGGAGATTATAACAGAACATGGCCAAGATGTTCAAATGTTCATAAATGACCAGCATGGTCAAATAATAATCACAGGCAGAACAGTTGAAACTGGAGCAGCAGCACAGCCAGGTGATCACGCTCTCTGCATCCAATGTGAGTAAGGCCTTCAAACAGGGCAACATTCACAAGGCCACTGGGCCAGACGGATTACCAGGATTTGTACTCCGAGCATGCGCTGACCAACTAGCAAGTGTCTTCACTGACATTTTCAACATCTCCTGGTCCGAATCTGTAATGCCTACATATTTTATGTAGACCACCATAGTCCCTGTGCCCAAGAACAGTTAAGGTAACCTGCCTAAATGACTACCGACCCGTAGCACTCACGTCTGTATCCATAAAATGCTTTGAAAGGCTGGTCATGGCTCATATCCACACCATTATCCCAGAAACCCTAGACTCATTCCAATTTGCTTACCACCCCAACAGCTCCTCAAATGATGCAATGTCTATTACACTAAACACTGCCCTTTCCCACCTGGACAAAGGGAACACCTAATGTGAGAATGCAATTCATTGACTACAGCTCAGCGTTCAGCACCATAGTGCCCTCAAAGCTAATCACTAAGCTAAGGACCCTGGGACTAAACACCTCCCTCTGCAACTGGTTCCTGGACTTCCTGACGAGCCGCCCTCTGGTAGTGAGGGTCGGTAACGGCACATCTGCCATGCTGATCCTCAACACTTCAAGTTCCTTGACGCCCACATCACCAATAAACTAACATGGTCCAAGCATGGGGATTTTCTTTACAGCATTGTTGGTTAATACCTGTTGTATTCGGCGTATGTGACAAATAACATTTTAAGGACAGCATTTTACTCTTCTAAACACAAATGGTGTGCAAAGTAACCATAACAACCGTAATACTGTAAGTAATGGTATCTGACTAGGTGTGTTTTTAGCTCTTGACTTCTAATTACGCAATAAGACACAAGGAGGTGTCGTGTCTGGCATCATTAACTGAAGATTAATCTTTATCAAATGACTCATTATTACGCGATTAAACTGATTAATCATTTAACTATAATTAACTAGGAAGTCGGGGTACCAAAGAAAATATTCAGATTACAAAGTTAGACTTTTCCTAATATAATTATTCAGATATTTTTATCTTTATTAATAGTCTTCTGATTAATGAATTCTTCTTTACCTCACGTTAGTCTCATTCCAAACGCCGTAAATTGTTGGTTATCTGCACTAACCCAGTCTTCACTGAGTCATCCATACATTTCAATTGTCTTCAATCATTTTATTTATTAACTAACTAAACAATCACAGAAGTGCACACACAAACAAACAAAGTAAATATGGTTACAAGAAATGATAGGGGAATGTGCCCTAGTGGGCTAAACCGGCATGGCAGCTTGTTAGACAAATGGGGAGTGGGGGTCAGATGAGAAGTCACTACAGAGTTGATAATTATAACAATTGAAATGCTAATCCTTTTGCACATGAACGCTCACTCATTCGGGAACAATTGCAATCGATATATATTTACGCTCAGTGTGTCGTCGGGCCTCTGTTGAAAAGTTTGTTTCTGTTGGAGAGTCTGTCCGTCCTCTCTTTCTCAGAATGGGTAGTTCAGAGTGACATTCATTCATGTCGTTATAGAATAGATGTTTTCGGCGGTTGGCTGTCTTCACGTTCAATGATAACGAATTCCTAGCTGCAGACTAGTAATTAATATCAGACTTGTTCTTATTCTGTCAGTATCGATTGTCTGAGTTTAACCACGTGGGATGGTTAAAAGATTCAGCATTCTGGTCTGCAACCTTTTGTCCTCTCGTAATTGAGAGCAACATGGTCTGTTGAGAAATTCTCGAAGTGGGGGTTTTATTCGGGAGAGGAGAAAAGGGCCTGTCCCAGGATGCCTGACCATAACTGTGCTCATGGGCGGTCCTCTGATTTAGTTAAACTCAAGGGAATTGGAGTTTCCTTAATTTAAACAGTACAAAATCACATTACACAATTTCACAAACAGCATCATCCTGACTCATTCATCTTTTCAACAATTAGATGTAAGCCTCATATCTGAGGCTATTATATAAACAGCGTTATGGTAATGTAGCCATATTGTCTCCCATGAGTTTCACAAAATTGTACCAAACGGACCTGTTCGTAGCTGGATTCTTCAACGATCTTGTATACCTTCTCCAGAACATAAATGTTGTTCGGCCCTTAAGTTCTGTGAGGTGGAAGAAATTCCTTTCTCTGTCTCTATACTGTGGCCATGAGGAGATCATCTAAATTTTTAAAAATAAATCTCCTCCAGGAATTCACGGCCTCTCTCTGACCACAGCAGCCTGGGTGTCGGAGAGGGGGATGGGGCTTGCTGTACCCAAAGAGGGCAACGTCATGAGGTGTGGTATATGGCCAATATACCACGGCTAAGGGCTGTTATGCATGACGCAACGTGGAGTGTCTGCTTACAGCCCTGATCCGTGGTATATTGGCCATATACCACATACCTCCGAGGTGTCTTATTGCTATTATAAACTGATTACCAATGTAATTAGAGCAGTATAAATACATGTTTTGTCATACCTGTGGTATATACGGTCTGATATACCACGGCTGTCAGCCTATTAGCATTTTGGGCTCGAACCAGTTTATAATTATGTTTGCACAAAAAGACATTGTTTTATAGATCAGGTCTGTTTTGAGTCTGACTGTAAATGACTATAATACTCAGTTGCCTTCCTCTCGTTCTTCCCCAGACCCAGATTGATCACTACATGGAAATCGCACGTACTCAAGTCAACACCACAATGGCCAAGTAAGTGGTCCCAACCATGACTGTTTCAATGTACTCTTCTCTGTCAAAAGGATGTCGGAGTTAAATCTACCTAAACTTAGTGTCAGTGCTGTCATGTGATCATTGGTATATTCTGATGGTTTTTATTTTGGCTATCTTTTCTCTTCCAGGCTGCAAGAGAAACTCCCTGGAGCCATCAAGCGTACGAAAGCTGAATGATTGACCCACATCTTAATCACCATCCTCATCACATTTATCCCATCTTAAACCCCTTTCCCTCCCCCTCTCCCTTCTCTTTCCCTACGGTCTCCCTCCCACCTACCATCTGCACTGAACCAGCTAGGTAGAAAAAACATCTAAAATGCTACTCAATATTCAATGTAAACCGCTCAGCTTAACTACAAGAATTTAGAAAAAGAATGGTGCCTACTGCGCCGGCAGGAAACGCGTCTCTAACGGGAGGAAGTGATGTAACGCTTCGGCATAACACCTGTCTTTGATGCAGGGGTCAAGTGAACTAGACTGAATCATTGACCTGGTATTGTAAAGTTGGGAGGGTGTAGGGAGCATCATTGACGAGTTAGGACCAGTGTTTGTTTCGCAAAAAAGCAGATGTCTGTACTTTTTAACTATGCCTTTCACTGAACATAAGTAAAATAAAAATAAAAGTTTTAAAAAAAGAGCTAACTGATAAATAAACTTTTGGGTGTAATTTGTGGGTGATTTTTTTCCTTCTCTCTGTGTGGCAGTTTATATGGATAAACAAAAACAAAAAAAGTTGTTTTGAACCTGGTACTGGGATTTCACTGTTACTGATTGGCCTGTTATGGAGTTGTTTTCTTCACCTTAAAGGCTTGTATGTATAACATTTCTGCAATGCACTGAACTTCAAATCCCATGAGCAGGTTGAAATAAAAGGATTGGAACACTGAACCAGCTGTGATACTTTTGGTGTAGTTCACGCCATTTTGATTTGTAGTTACATTTTACCAAATGTATCCAACAGGCTCTGTCTTTCTCTGCTGTGTGAGACGAGTTGGCGCTGCTTTTTAGAAAAGGGGCACTCCCTCTTACAGCAGCCATAACTCGTTTTTTAAATGTTCAAGTCGTCAAAGTCTCACGTTCACCTGTTTTATTATAATTGTTAGTGATATGATTGTTACTTATAGGATTGCTGCTCTAGACTCCCTTTTTTAGCTCTGTAAAATGCTCCATAGTATCTTCATGGAGCTTCATAACTGCTTGACTTCTCCAGTGAGACCTCTTGGAAAATGGTTGGACATGGGTTGAAAGACTGTTTGCTTTTTGGAAGGTAGTTAGCAGTATAAACGAAACGATGGGTTCAAGAAGAGGTCTGGTGGGTGTTGTAGTCACAGGAGGTTGGTGACATCTTAATTGGGGAGGACGGGCTTGTGGTAATGACTGGAGCGGAGTCAGTGGAATGGATTCAAATACATCAAGCACGTGGTTTTCAGGTGTTTGAGGCTATTCCATTTGTGCCGTGCCATTTTCCTCTCAGCAGCCTCAGATGCAATGTATTTGTTTTTTATGTGAATGCCATGATGTGAATGTCATTGCAGAAGCTGGAAACACATTTTCACACTTTATATAGGCTGCATCATATCATTTGTTTTGTTCAGATAATTATTTGATTGCTTAAATAGTTTTGATTTCAATAAACTGTGGTCAACTATTTTAAGGTTACTGCTACGTTTGTGATGGCAAAGTGTCTTCGAAAGGGATTTTTAAAAGCAATTTGTAGATGGGGAAAAATATAATGGCCGGTTCTAGCTCCTACTGTGATTGTTAATAATCATAGACATTGTGCCCAAACTAAGGTTGCGTGTCATTTTCAGAGCAATCCCTCTACATTTCGCACTAAAGCTAAACGACTACTGTTGTAACAACTTGAGCGTTCTCTCTACAATGAGCGTTCTCACATTGCCTCTCATCACTACTCAAATGTCTTATCTGCTGAACGGTACCCTGCAACATTGATGGAACACTTCTCTTCATTCATGCAAACCAGTGTTTCATATTGGGCCCCAATGTTGTCAGTGGTCACACTGCCTCACAAAGTTTGTTGGTTTCCTTGTGCATGTGTGTATATCCAACTCTGTGACAGTTAATCCCAAGTCACTGGACACACTACTTGCTTCAATAGAGTAAAGGCTTACTCAACCCTCCACTTGTTAACTCACACTATTGGACTTTTGTTCTAGATGTTTTTTTTCACTCACACATTCACCCACCCACAGTTGAACGTATCCAATGTCTGTAAACCACTGTCCTTGTGATGCTGGGCGAAAGGAATCCTTCAGTAGCCCTGATGAGGACCTCACGATGAATAGGTGTTCCAGACAGTCAGGATTTTCATGAGGCGCTTTGTCATTGAAGGAAGGCAATGCTACCTATGTTTTCAATAGATTATAATGCAGACGACCTTACTTTTGTCTTGATTGATTTAGTGCAAAATATGATAAATCTACATGCACATTTGAAAAAGTTTCCTTGACACATTGCCTTTCTATCTTATAACAAATCTAATTCTTGCAGGAGTGGGTTTTTTCAGGGGAGATTTTGAAGGAATTTATTTTTCTTTGGCAGTCTTTGTTTTTGCTTTTGACTGTATTGGTAACCAACATCTCAGATCTGATAGTTATCAATGACTAGTTCACATTCTGGAGTTAACATTGTGATCCCTGTACTGATGTCAAAGTGAAATTAATAAAAAATGTCAATGTCAAGGACAAGATTTGGGGTGATGCGTTTGTCCATCTGTGGTCTGCTCTACAACTTTGTGAAGAGTAAATATTTCAGCATGTCTGAACCGTTGGGATTAAATTGAGTCAAGATTTAAAACAATTAAAAATAAGATTGGGTCCAGTTTGCACAGATGGAAGGTAATATGACTGGTTTTGATCAGAGGATTATACTGTAGCTATTTATTTTAGCCCTGCATGTTGAGAAACCTAAAGTAGTTCCTTCTTTAATAGCCATGGTAAACCCAATCCGGTATAATGCATGCATTCATTTATGGTTATCACCGGATGTGTCTACAAATGACCGTTGACTAGTCCAGTTTTACCAAAATGTTTTCTACATTCCCCAGATAACCAGTCAGACAATATTATTCAGATCCTTCTTTTTATTACAAGGCTCATTGAGGACAGAATGCATATCAACCTTTTGCCATGTACAGGTTGAATACAGGGCGGATACTCGAGAAACAAGAAATCGAGGGAAGACGATGAAATCAGTCCCTTTAAAAAAAAGATAATTGCTTGTCCTCACCCAAGCTAACAAAGTACCACCAAAGGTTATTTTTAACGTGCCCCCTATACACACACTGACACAAACACATGTAAATCATTGCAATAGACAAGGTGTATTCTTATTCAATCACTTTGCCATATTTAAGTCCTATTTTTGTACATTTAAGTGCTGAGTCACAAAGCTTCTTACAACCTGATTCCGTGGCCGCTCCAAGCTCACCTCTCCTTGCCCATCCCCTGTATGCCAAAATTCCCACTGCGTCAACTAGGGCTGTGTCTGAAAACATCTGTCAAATCCTCGCTTCCTCCGTCTTTGTTTCCTCAACTCTCAAAGCGCATTAGAGAAGATCGAAGGTCCCCCCCACCCCCCGGACCTGCAATGCGCTTTGAGAGGAATTGAGGAAACAAGGACAGAGAAAGCAAGGATTTGAAAGTCAGTAATGTTTTCACACAGCCGAAGTCAGCAACACAGGCAGCTTAGGTTAGAGGAAGTGATATTCAACACTGATGTCCCTTCCTCTCCACATAACTGGACAAATGCTGCCATTTGGTTCTTTGAATGAGACAGTTAAGTCTATGGGTTGTAACTGTTGTCATGGTAAGTGTAGTTTTGTCGTTCACACTCTTTTGTTGCCTGTCGTTTGTTCCAGCTGTGCACGGGACAACTTTACTTTCACTGTAGTTGGAATCCGATAGGACCATTTTTAACTACAGTTGACAGTTAAACAATTCAAATTAATGACAACCAATGTATGCGCTAATTTTGACAAGCTAACAAGCAAGCACAGATGGAAAAACAGACAATCCCTGAGTTGTTCTTTTTCCTGGTGGAGTGATATTTCTGCGGTCACTGAAATAAGGGCGAGTGAGGGGGTAATTTCAGAGGTGGTTAATTTGGTGATTTATTTCCTGATGCTGTTGCCATTTTTTTTTAATGTAGTTAATTGTTGTTCATTGTTGCATAAACCTTGTAATATGTGAGTTACTGAAATGGAAACCTTGCATGTGAAATCTTCTATAAATAAAGCTAAAATGCTCTCATAAACTAAGTGCTTCAGCTGTAGAAGGCAATCCCTCCACAATCATGCATGACTTCAGAATTCCCATGCAAAATGACATTCACGTGGCATCGTTTCATTTTATCAGTGAAGTAGAAAAATGGCCGTAATTACAAACATTTTTTGTAAAAACCACGTGTAAAAGTGCTTGTAAAAGTAAATCATAATTCAAATATTCAACACTATTTACATAGATTTTTGTGTGTGCAGCTTTGTTTTGCTTATAAGATCATCAGAAATAGCTGTGGGCCATTGTAACAATAGTGCTGTGACACTGGAGAAGACATGGAAGATGAGATCTTCTAATTCAAGAATGAGACAAATCTCTGGAGGACGCCTATTTACCTCATTGTAAACAAGGAATTTCCTTTTTAAATAACGGGATGTAATTGAGTCACTAAAGATGATCACATCTTTAAGTGTTGTTCATTGTCTTTAGCAATTCACCTCAAACACCCTCTCATTCAATCACTTGCACACCCAAATCTAGGTTTAGTACATTTTTGGGACAGGAAGTGCTATATTGTAAGCTCGCTGAAACAATCACCAACTGTGCCAGTCGCTGCACAACTCATGACAGAGCTCTACCAAGCCTTGTTTCTAACTTCCTGAGAAAGAGAGACTTGGAAAGGAAGGAAAGTGGGGTGGATAGAGAACAACCATGCCTGGCGCCCCTCGTCCTAGCGGACAAAGAGGCCGGCAGTCGTCTGTCCGAGTGCCGTGTGTCCGTGGTCTTGTGAGGAGAAACAGTCATCCGAGTGGACGAAGTGCAGGGCAGTCTGGTTGTAGCTGAGCAGGGCCTGCTGTCTCTCGTCTGGGCCATACACCAGAGAATGAGGGTGAACCTGTTGAATGTGTCTCTTGATGGTGCTGACTTTGAGAGTGGCTAACGTTGCCCCGCACACCATACAGATCAACCCGTGTCTCCGGCAGTCATAGTCCATCAGAAACTCCATCCTCCAGCGCACCTGGTAGTTCCGCCGCTGGTCCTTGCCCGGGTAGTGGCCGTGGCGCCCCGGAGTGGCAGGCATGGTGGTGACCCCCTCCTTCTTTACGGCCTTGGTGGTGGCCATCTTGGTGGTCTGGTTGTTGTTGTTGTCAGCCATCTCTCTCGCCACAGGGAGAATGACAATGTCACTGGGGTCTACTTCTGTCAGAGAGGGAGGGGGGGGGGGGGTCAGTCAGTAAGAGGGCAGAAACCAATTGGTGAATCACTTAGTATTTCCTCTTTCTCTGAAAGTAGCTACAGTCTGTCTTTTACATTGGTTGGAACTTAGAATTTTTACCTTCTTTCATCTGCACGGCAGGGTTGTCTTCCATGGGAGCCTCTTTGGTCCAGGCCTCGGCCATGGCATCCCTCTCCTCCCGGGCCAGGCTGGTGGTCTCAGGGTGGCATTCCTGGATGTGGCGGCGGAAGCTGCTCACCTTGGCCATGGGCAGGGCCTGGGAGCACACCATGCAGAAGGTGCCACGACCCTGGGGTCCGTAGGCCACCATGTAGTCCAGGCGCAGCCGCCAGGGGAAGCCCCCACGGAGACGCCTCTTCCTGGGTTGGTGGAGAGGGAGAATGGGAGAGGTCATCTCTGGAGCTCCACCAACGCCAACACCCACGTCCTGTATCTCGGATAACGCCTCATCGTTGTCCTCTGCATACGTGTCTGAGCCGATCTGAATTGTCTTCAGGTCTTCAGAGAAGTCCACCCCAGCATCTCTCTCGTCTTTGGTGTTGGGCTCAGATTTGATGAAGTCGTTTAGAGGGTCGGATTCTGATATGGAGGGATGGGGTGGGGTTGAGGAATGAGAGTTTAGTAAGGGATATAAACACTGAGAATACAAAACATTAAGAACACCTGCTCTTTCCATGACATTGACTGACCAGGTGAATCCAGGTGAAAGCTATGATCCCCTACTGATGTCACTTGTTAAATCCACTTCAATCAGTGTAGATAAAGGGAGGAGACAGGTTAAAGAAGGATGTTTAAGCCTTGAGACAGTTGAGACATGGATTGTGTATGTATGTGTACCATTCAGAGGGTGAATGGGCAAGACAAAATATTTAGGTGGTTTTGAACAAGGTATGGTAGTAGGTGCCAGGTGCACCGGTTTGTGTCTAGAACTGCAACGCTGCTGGGTTTTTCATGCTCAACAGTTTCCTGTGTATCAATAATGCTCCACCGCCCAAAGGACATCCAGCCAATTTGACACAACTGTGGGAAGTATTAGAGTCAACATGGTCCAGCATCCCTGTGGAACACTTTCAACACCTTGTAGAGTCCCTGCCCCGATGAATTGAGGCTGTTCTGAGGGCAACTCAATATTTATTTTACCTTTATTTAAACTAGGCAAGTCAGTTCAGAACAAATTCTTATTCTCAATGACGGCCTAGGAACAGCAAGTTAACTGCCTTTTTCATGGGCAGGATGGCAGATTTTTACCTTGTCAGCTCGGGGATTCGATCTTGCAACTTTTCGGTTACAAGTCCAACTCTTTAACCACTAGGCTACCTGCCGCTCCATATGAGGAAGAGGTTCCTAATGTTTGGTATGCTCAGTGTATATTCAAGGATATAAATGGCTATTAATCAGCGTATCAATTGTTATCAGAACAAAAGCCATTTTAGATCAGTGCTGCAGAACAAATCTATGTAACTGGTTTACCTTTGTACACAGAGACATACAAATGTAACAAAAATTAAATCAGTCCTACTCACTTCAAAACACACGCATACAGAAGCTGATAAAACGTCCTAAAGCCACAGTGACTGAAATGAAAAGGCTGCAATGCTAGCTCACCATTAAAAACACATTTTATTCAAGCAACTATTAAAAGCTTGACGTGTCGGCCTTCATCAATGCCCTTAATCATAACAATGACAAAGAGGAAGCCACAGTTACAGAAGCCACAGCTCCCTTCCCGGTCCTGTTACCACCCCCACGTCCTATCTCCCTCAGTCTCACCATGTGTCTGGGCCCAAGTCTGCAGGATGCAGTGCTTCTCCTCCGAGCTGTAGACCAGCGACTGGGGGTGGATGTCAAGCACGTGGCTCTTGATGTGGTCCAGGTGGAGCGAGGGCAGCGGGCGGCCGCACACCATGCACACCAGCCTGCCCTCCTCCGCCTGGTACTCCATGAGGAACTCCTGTCGGAACCAGGCGTGGAGCGAGTCGTTCAGGTAGCGCTCCAGGGTCTTGGCAGAGGGCCCGGGGAGCTCTTCCTGCTGGAGGGGGACTGAGGGAGGGGGTGATGGGGTCGGAGACCGGGGCTGGAGTTTGGGGGACACCATACCACCAGGTTTTCCTATGAGAGGTAAAGTGGAGAGGGGATATGCAGTTTAAATGTTAACGTAAATCAAAAAATATAGTTTGACAATCACATAAAAATGTAATACATAACCGCCTGTAAAAAGACAATTCAGGTTAAGATCATTGGTACAAGAGCAGCCTTTTTTCTTACGACTACATAAAGCCACTGCACAATGACATCACCCTCTTACACGACTGTAAAAGTGGATCTTGGCCGCATGAGCATGACTGTATAACATAAACACTTAACAGACATGCTCATACTGCCACCAAGTGCAAGATCCTGAAACTCTTGTCATCAAACTAGGCCATGACATTTTATTCCATCCCAGTCTCCAGAAACCCCCACCCACCAGTGGAATGGCGAGCACAGTCCAGCAACTCCTCCTCCTGTCCCTGGGAGATGGCGGCCACCCCTCCGGCCGGACAGTACAGCCTCTGGCCCCCCTCCAGACTCAGGTGGCTTTCCCAGCCCGAGCGGATCACCTCCTTGTCGGCCGCGCTCCACAGCAGAGAGTCTGGGTGCTTCTGTCTAATATGCCTCTTGATGGTACTGAGTTTGAGCGTGGCCAGCGAGCTCCCACACACCATGCAGATCATGCCGTGGCGACGGGGGTCAAAGTCCATCAGGAACTCGCTGCGCCAGTACTCGTGGTAATAGCGCCGATGATCCCTGCCCGGGATGCGGCTGAGGCCGGGTCGGGAGGCGCATTGGACCTTCTCTTTGCGTCCAGAGGGGCCCGGGATGGGAGAAAGGAGGAAGGGGGAGTCCGGACCCTCGGTGACACTCCAGTAGCTGGTGCCCGGGGACCAAAGGGGGGTCACCATCTCTTCCTTGTCATCATCGCCCACCTGGCCATTGGTCAGACCGTCCTTCTCTAGGAAAGAGAGAGTGTGTGAGAGAAAGAGTTAAGAGATTCACATGCAATAGCTATAGGTTATTCCTGGTAATGAAGCAGTACATTTCAAAGCTCTATAACGTATAATTCTATTTATATTTCTCAGATGGCTCTATCACATACCCCGACATTACCAGATATATGTATTCCGTTAGAAATAAGCAGACACAATAATTGGGGATCATAATAAAATCGTTAATCTGTGGAAAATATTATATTTTCGCACGGAACCCCCGCCATCAGAAACCGGGCAGCGACTCCATTTAGACGAGTTAGCCGCCGCTAGTTTCCGCTGGGTGGCGACTGTGCATCACAGCAAGCAACCAGCATGGTATTTTGCCTTTGTTTATAGTGGAGCCACTGAGACAAGAGGGCCATGCTGCTAGATGGCATTGTCCGTCACACAGATTAACTGTGACAAAGGGTGGAGAGCAGACTAAGGGTCGAGTCTCCGTACTCTCGAAACAAAACATTACAATCTTTACCTCCTGAACAGTGTCCCAAGTCACTTTGCTCTTGCGTCGCTTCCTCCTCTCCGCTTATTATTAATGAGAGAGAATCTGCCTGCTCAGCACACGGAAGGACCACAGGCTCGCTCTCCCCGGTCTCTTTCTCTTCCATTACTCTGCAACGTTACACTATTTACTAATGTTTTCAATTCGCTCCGATAGACCAGGTAGGAACTGTATTTTTAGAGAATCGTTCAGCACGCGTTTTGCAAGCTATCTAGACCACGAACGGACACATCGCTTTTTGGGTGCCCCTCGTCCCCCCACGCACTCAACCTGGAGCAAAGTTAACTTTTCATATATCGCCACGATATTTGGTCGGTTTTATATCCTTCTTCGGGTGTGAGCCTCTCCTGTCCATGATGAGCTATAGCGGCCTCTTGTTTGTATTTTAAGGCTCTGCTTGTCTTTAGGGTGGGGAGCCGAGCTTGGGGCCCCTGGGGCTCCTTAAGGGGCTCCTGGGTAAATTTAAAGAGACAGTAGCGGCATTCACGCAGCGACACGCACACCCAGGGGCCAGATGTGTGTAGGTTAGGTTTTACTGCAAAATTAATTGGACAAACATGTAACACTTTACCATGGTTTTGTTTTCTTACTTAAAAGACAACGGTTAATTAAATGAATATGGGGGGGGGCTGTTGAAATGTCCCCCATAGTCAGCCTACTTTTTCACTATTTATGAATAATTCCTTCTGTACACTGACTTGTGCATAATCTCAGTGAACATCATTACAATGTATCTTGCGCTGTCATTATTTCGTGTTCATTATAGTGAACTATTGTGGTATTGAGAGAAATACTTCTATATTCCCATGTGCAAATATTTGCCAAAATGCTCAAATTCGCAACCATGGATAAATATAACACCGGTAGCAACATTGTCTATAATTGAAATATTTGGAAATGTTGCATCTGTCAAATGTTCTAGAACAGATATTAAATTACAAATTCTTTAATTGATTGGATTCATTGGTGCAGTTTTCCAACATGGTACGATTATATTACCAATAGTCTAGAATACAACTTTATTATAGGGTGGACATGTGTTGCATCTTGGAGACACAGTATATGAATAGAAATTGCTCAATTTCATTGACCATCTATAAACCAAATTTTGTCCCCTGTTGTGGTAGTACAGCTTTAAGAGGCTTGTGTCTGTCCACGCGACGCAGTTTACACACAAGCAGCAAGGTCCCACATCCTGGTACTTTTCAACGTTGTCAAGGAAGGCATCGATAGAGAGAAAGGCTGGCTCGAGGGAAGTAGCTGCAGTGTCCTGACAATATATCTGTCCAAACGTTCACAAACTATCCCGGAAAGTTAGGTGTAACTACCAGGTAATGCAAATGCATGTTTTTTCACACCTTTTCAACCATCCTACTCTTTCACCGCTAGCTTGGATTTACGCTTTTCTATTCATTTAGACAAGGAACACACGCAGACAGACGCCAGTCCGTGTGGACAGGGGAGGAGGAAGAGATTGTCCATTGTACGCTGGTAGAGACATAAATATCACCAAATGTGTCACATTTTCCGGGGGGTTTTCGTTTGAATTTGTGGCTCTGCTTTAGCACTCGTCGGCACACTGCATTTGGTATTCGTATGAGAATAAATAAAGAATGAAAAATGGCACACGACAGACATAATTTGTGATAGACGGAGGACTTGGTTTAAAGAGACAGTGCCATTTGTTCTCTTCCTGGTTGTGCATGCTCTTTGATGCTGGCTGTCAGAGAGCGAACACAGCCTGCATTTGGATGCGTTGCAGGATTCCTATGCCAAAAAATATTACATTTGTATAGCCTAAATTAGGAACCACAAATTATTTTATTAATTAGGCCTATATAAATCAGTTAAATAGGGTGTGCACAAGGTATTTCTTGTTGACTTTAATCAAATAAAGGATGCATCTAAGCCAGACAGAAATTGTGTTAATAAATGCCAATACTTGACAATGATATAAATATATAATTTACTCTATTGAATATTTAGCTTTAATTTTGGGATGGACAAATGGGGTGCAACCATGTGGTTTGAAGAAGTATGTTTATTAATTTGGTTCTAAACTGGCAACAGTTAAAAACAACTTCAAGATGTGATATATGTCAGCAAACAATCAAATTTCCCAAGATCTATTAGATTAGTATATTTGTCTTGCTAAGCGTGATGTTTATTCTAATTTTCAGGACCATCCGTTGTCTGTTAATGTCAAGATGTGGCTGGTGACCACCAGAGATGGGAGACGGACATAACAAGACCTATAGGATGTTACTCAATAGCATACGACAATGTAGGCTAAAGGCTGACAGCATCCATATCAGGTGAACATTGGACAAAGGAGAGTGGGATGAGTGAAGATTCTGCAGCCAGCACAGTTTGGTGAAGAGCACGAGAGGTGACCGATCAGCAACTAGCATGCCAACCACCAAGGGAACTGGGGGGGCTGGCAGCCCACGGGGTCAGCGCTACCGTCCAGCCTCAGAGTTCGACGATGCCACACTCGCCCAAAAGAGAGAGTACTGGAAGACCAAGAAACGAGAGCAGAGGGCCAAGCTGTCAGAGGTCAAGAGGGAAAAAGATACAAACAGAGTGTGTAACTCCTTGGGCAGAAATGCAGTCCATAAGACCCTAACCTCTATGGTGTTGAATCCCAGTGCCTCTTGTTCAATGGCAGGGTCTGCCCCCACTTTGTTGAATAGCGATGGTTCCTACCAAACCAATGTCAGTGGTGCACCTGTAGTTTTATTAAAGGGAAAGGGTTCTGCTGTCTCCTATCATCTGAACCATAGTGCTGAAGAAGAGGACCAAAACTCTTCCTCAGCAAACCAAAAGGAGAAATGGTTCCAGAGGATAAAACTTGACAAAGTCTTGCCTCCATTCCCAACGTCCAGTGCAGGTCCAGGAGAAGGTGCGATGGTCTGCAAGATGGCGGTGAAAAGTTCCCCAACAGGGGGCACTGTGATCGGAACAGTTACCTCAGCCAAACCCAACGGAGTGTTGCTCAACAGTGGCTCCTCCTTGCCTCTGGGAAGAGTGGCTGTGAGACCCTCAGGTTCTGCACCTCGCCAACCACAGGGCGGAATGACTGTTCTGAATGGCAGCTCTCCTGTAATGTCAACACAGAAGCAACTGGCCACCCAGAGTGTATCAAGGCCTGATGCGTTAACTGAGACGCAAGTTACAGTGCGTGTTCAGCCTGGACCGCTAACTGCTAACATTACCTCAGGGTTGCCCATCGTGACCAATCAGCCTACCCCTGTCCTCATTCCCAAACCAGAGGGTAGGCCTATAGGCATGAAAGTAATACAGCTAGGTGGGACAAAGCGTGCCCCGGTCACAGCCCAAGAAGTTAGTTGTATCAACGACACATCAGTTACACTGGAGATTGAGGAGGACAAAGCCACCAAGCGCAGAGAGAATTGGCGCATCAAGAAGCGAGAACAGAGAGCGAAGCAGGCGGTTAGGTTAACGAAGACTAGAGAGAGAATCACGAACATGGAGATAACGTTGCAAAAAGCTGGAATGTTACCCAACGTGGTCATTGAACGTCCTCCGTCTGCTTTGAGTGGACAGGGCCATAGGCAGTGTGTTAATAGAGTCAGGGTCCCGTTCATCTCAGCTGGACGCCTGCTGAAGAACGCCAGAGCAGTGGCTAGCGTTGTAGTCAAAAGGGAGTCTGAGGATTCAGTCCTGGCTAAGCTAACTGCAGTCAACGCTAATCAACAGACTGTTCAGGTAAAAGTAGAGAATCCGCAGGACGCTGAACCAACAATGCAGACTGGCATGGCATCGAATGTCATTGGTTTTAAACTAGAAGGGGAACCAAGCAGAAGGCTCCTTGGTCCAGGGCAGTTTATCAACACTAGCCAAGGTATGGTCCGTTGTAGGACTCCGAGACAGAGGTTCATTGACGCCCAAAGGAATTTCCTGGGTCAGAGAAACATGAGAAAGTCCCCCTGTCATGCTACAGCCTTCAAAACCTGCAACGCACTCCGAGAGGACCCAACGGAGACACCCGAGCAGAGGGTGGCCCGGAAGCGGGAATACTGGCGTGTCAAGAAGCGGGAACAGCGAGCTAAGCTGTCAGTGGAAGTCCGCGCTAAGATGAAGGAGAAGGATGCTCTGATGCGAAGAGTCAACCGCTACCAGAGCATATTGGAGGATATGAGGAAGGCGAGAGCGGCGGGCTGCAACACACTGCCACAACCAACAGGAAATGGGCCTACCCACACCAGCGCCTCAGAGACCATTGGAGGGTTCATCAAGGAGGACGGTACATTGACCAATACCATTCCCCAAATGTATCTCATTACAGAAGCAAAAGAGACAGGGGATGAAATTGGTGTCATCGGTGGAATGCCTGTTAATAATTCATTTACCAACCCTAACATACACCGCCAACACCAACTGCTTCCCAAACCCACTGGTGATACATCTAGTAATGTGGTACATCAAATACGGGTCAACCCACCACCTCTAATCCGTCCTGCTCAAGTTAATGTCTCCTGTCCTCCCATCGGCCTGTCAATCAGAAAGCCTCCCAAATTAGTTTCAGGCAGCCCCCCGAAAAACCTCCCTAATCCACACACAGTCGTCCAGCCCCAGAGTCGTATCACCCTCACACACCCTCCAAACGTTCAAAACACCTTTCCTGGTTTGCCTACAGCGATACCGAAGCCGGCTAGCTGGGTCATGCAGATGGCTGTCAAAGCTTCTACAGCATCAGCAGCACTCAACTTGGACCCAAAGCTAACAGAGGAGGAAAAGATGGCTAAGAAGAGAGAGTACTGGAGGGTAAAGAAACGAGAGCAGAGGGCGGCACGCGCCACCCGCCTAAGGCAAGGAGTTCAAGCTAGGGGAAAGACTGCCTCACTCAAGAGGCGGAACCAAAGGTTAGCACGATTAGCTGTCGCCATTCCCAATGTCAACAACACACTGACTATCAAGCCTCTTTCAAACACCAGTGTGTCCACGTCTCCACAGGGAGACCAAATCAAACAAGAGAGAGGATCAACCTCAACAGACGCTCCATGTCCTCCACTGGAACAACCCCTCTGTGTTGATAACAAACCGTCCCGGTGTTCACCGCCACCACAGACCGAGCCACCAGACCCAGCCTTGAGTGCTGACAGCCAGGCCACCACTCTCTTGGTGGTGGCTTCTATGAAGAAGCTGCTGGAGGAATCGCTCAGCACTGTGGCTGACTGGAAAACAGAACAGCCAGACTGTATTACAGAACAGCTGCCTTGTAAAAGTGATCCTCAGACCTGTTCCTACAAGGATGCTTCCGTCCAGATGGAGGTCAAGCCAAATCTACCTCTGCTCACCCTGGAAGATGAGGAGAAGGTCTCCCTATCTGGTGACCTATCGTTGGAGGTCAAAGGATGGCAGGTGGACGCTGACGCCCTGCCATCCTGCCAGGTAACCATTTGTCCATTGAGTCCTCATCCTAAGGACTCTCCCCTGTCAAGTCCTTGCACTGAAAGTCTGTCTTTCCCAGCTCCCCCTCCCTCTGAACCCCCCTCTCACACTCTTGGTCCCACACGGCACATGGCAGCTTCCAGCGGACCGCCCCTCCCTCTCCCTCGCAGAGCCCAGAGGCTGCGTGCCAAAAAAGCAGGACACCACCACTGCTGCTCCCCAGAACCCCCGAAGCTACACCATCAGCCTCAACAACAACCACCTCATCAACAACATGAAAATCAACATCAACAACAACCACCTTATCAACAACCTCAAAATCAACTACAACTTCAGCAACATCAGCACGCCCAGGTGGTGACAGGCCAGAATGTGACTCTGGAGAAGAAGAGGGAGTACTGGAGGATGATGAAGAGGCAGCAGAGAGCTAGGACTGTCAGGCAGGGAGGAGGGGGGCTGAGACGGGGGGACTACGGCAGACGACTGGCACTCAAAGCAGCACAGGTGGGTGGATGTCATTTGTAATCTTGATATTACATTTCATCACTGCAGATTTTGTCATTCACAATGGTAGCCCCATACCTATCATTTCAATAAAATTTGAGGCAGAAGTATGTTTTGGGGTTATGTCAATTGGAGTGTGGAACTGATGTAGTTTGCAAAGCATTGTAGGTGCTTACAGAATGTCTTCTGGTCAGGCCCACTGTCAAGTCCAACTGAAATGGGCCGGCAGGGTAGCCTAGTGGTTAGAGCGTTGGACTAGTAACCGAAAGGTTGCAAGTTCAAATCCCTGAGCTGACAAGGTACAAATCTGTCGTTCTGCCCCTGAACAGGCATTTAACCCACTGTTCCTAGGCCGTCATTGAAAATAAGAATTTGTTCTTAACTGACTTGCCTAGTAAAATAAAGGTAAAATATAAATGCAGCAATTTCATAGATTTTACTGAGTAAAGTTATTTAGGCCCTAATCTATGGGTTTCACAACACTGTGTATACAGATACACATCTGTTGGTCACAGACAACCTTTAAATAAAAAGTAGGGGCGTGGATCAGAAATCCAGTCAGTATCTGGTGTGACCACCATTCGCCTCAAGCAGCGCAACATTGCCTTTGCATAGAATTCATCAGGCTGCTGAATGTTGTACCACTCTTCAATGGCTGTGCAAAGTTGCTGGATATTGGCGGGAACTGGAAAACGCTGTTATACACATCGATCCAGAGCATCCCACACATGCTCAATGGGTGACATGTCTGGTGAGTGTGCATGCCATGGAAGAACCGGGGCATTTTTAGCTTCCAGGAATTTTGTATAGATCCTTGCGACATGGTGCCGTGCATTATCATGCTGAAACACGAGGTGATGGCGGGATGAATGGCACAACAATGGGCCTCCAAGATCTTGTCACGGTATCTCTGGGCATTCAAATTGCCAACAATAAAATGTAATTGTATTCGTTGTTTGTAGCTTATGCCTGCCCATACCAAAACCTCACGCCACTCTGTTCACAACGTTGACATCAGCACACCGCTCATCCACACGACGTCATTCAGTTTAGATTGGCCTTTTACTGCCCCCAGTACAAGGTGCACCTGTGTAATGGTCATGGTGTTTAATCAGCTTCTTGATATGCCACACCTGTCAGGTGGATGGATTATCTTGGAAAGGATACATGTTAACTAACAGGGTTGTAAACAATTTTGTGCACAACATTTGAGAGAAGCTTTTTGTGTGTACGAAACATTTCTGTGATCTTTTATTTCAGCTCATGAAACATGGGACCAACACTTTTGCATGCTGCGTTTATATTTTTGTTCAGTCTAATTGAGGAAGAGGGGGATATATATGGGATATATATTCTGAGAACTGGACAAACCTAAACAAGTATATTTTTGTAAAGATCAACAAATAGATGAAATAACCTTGGTTATAAATGATTCTGTATATTGTGACATAAAACTAATGTAAACGTATTCATTGATTTGTGTTTCAGGTTTCGAATCTCCTCATTGTGAAGACACACACACAGAGACCAGTGCAGAGAAGCGGAAGTTTCGGTCTACACACAGCACCATTGCTCAAACTGCAGTCCTCCCCACTTCTCCAGCCTATATCTCCCCAGCCTATTTCTCCCCAGCCTATATCTCCCCCTACTTCTGGACCCAAGGCTAGCCTCAGCATGGTCACCAACATCCCTACACTTCTGGTTGGAGACCCCACCACCTCCAACATTGGACAGACATATGATACAACACAGCTCAACCCTCCTGTCAACTGTACCAGTATCTCCAATTCACCCATTGGTGACACAGGGTCCCCACAGACATCTCATAGCTTCGGTACCGTGTCCCTCCCTTTTGGAGGTGGTGTCACTGTCCCCCCATTGAGTGAGGGGAAAAAAGAAGGGCTGCTATTGGTGGAGAACCAACAGGAAGCGGCCCCAGGATCGAGCGCCAACTCGCCCCGCGTTCTAAAATGGAGACTGCGAGTGCAGGAAACCTCAGACACCGATACCTCACCCATCGCTACTCTCACACCTCCTCCCAACCCTTTGACTAGCATAAAACTCTTACCCATTCAGTCTCCCAGTCAAACATCCTCTTTCACCCCAACACAGACTCCTTTCAAACATCAAGGTGCTCAGATTTCTCAAAGTGGGAATGTACAAAATGTACGATTGCCGACATTGCAGGGGCTCACCAAAAGCCCTATCTACATAAGCCCAATGGGTCCGCCCAAGCCAGTGCCGGGGGAGTCGGAAGAGGAGACTCTGAGGAAGAAGAGGGAGTACTGGAGGGTGAGGAAGAAGGAGCAGAGAGCCAGGAAAGCAATGAGAGATGGGGAGATGACAGAGAAGAGGCCCTCGGTCAACTGGCAGCCCATCATCCCTAACACTCATCATCCTCAACAGCTGCTTGAGGAGATGGAGACACAGGTAACATTTTCAATGGTCAACATTTCAAAGAAAAGGCCATATAAAATTGTAATAAGTCAGAATTGTATGTTTAACCATTGACTGAACCGTAACTTTGCTTAAATCATGCATTGATACCAAGGGATGAGGATTCAGCCTTCTGTAACTTTCATTCCTCTTGGTCAGTTCATTTTTTTTTTAGGGCTGACTGTAACTCTTTTTGTTTTTTTCTCAACTAAAGGAACAGGATCCTGACCGGTGGTTCAACACCTCCGAGGACTCTGAACTACTTCTGAGGTGAGAGACAAGTTTTCAGACTTCTCTCTGTTTCTGGTACCTCAATGTGTGTGTTGGTAGTAATCATAACTGATGTCCTTTTTTTCCATAGTACTTCCACAGAGACAGACATGGGCTACTTTCCTGACTTTGGCCAAACTGAACCTTTAGAAGGTAATACATTTGATACTTCTAGGTCTTTTAATCCTAAATCTAGCTATAGCTATGGGCCTTTCTTAGAGTAACCTTGTTGCCTTAGTAGAAAATGTGTCAAACTAGCCCAAATATTTATGCAAATATGTTGGACCCCTGGCTAGTAGAAAGTCATCATGGACTAGTAGAAATTGCAGTCTACTGGCCCGACTGACCAGTTCCCAAAATTCGAAAGTAACATGTCTCACAATACCACTATCTTTCCTATAGACGAATCAGAGCTCCTTTTCCTACACGACGATCTTGGCGACAACTATGACGGCGCCATCTCGGATGTTGTATGGAGGAATCGCTACCTCATGGACTACGACCCGTTGAACCAGCTGCTGGTGTGCATGGTGTGCGGGGAGCTCCAGTACTCCCACAGCCTGGAGGGGGTGAGGGCCCACATCGACGAGGCCCACCCAGATACCCTGAGCCTGGAGTCCCCGGAGCACCTTCGCATCCTAGAGGCCTGGGACGAGCAGGTGTCCAGGAGAGAACGCTTCTTCACCAGCCAGCTGCAGCAGCACAGTGGGACGATGGGAGGTAATTAGGCTGTATTATATTAGAGTTCTTCCTGTTCCTGGCGATGGGGAAATTTGGTATTGAGTATTTTGGTTATATCCAAGCACATTTTGTTTCAGGGGACAGTGCCAACCTCCCAGCAGAAGTAATGGTTGATACAGAGGACTCGTCATACCCGACGAACAGCAAAAGCTCCAGAACGATTAAAAGACTCTGAGGGCGAAGGTGAGCATTTGAGCCTTCATAACTGTACAGACACCATCCATGTCTGTATATCATAATGTTGACCGTCGCTCTCTGTATACCAAGGGGTGTATTCTTGTCTGTCTGTAGGAACACGTTTTCACGACACATTGTTTACGTCCTACCTACTTGTCCTAATTTGCAGAAGCACAAATAGCTAAATTCCAGACAGCATAAAACAATGGAGGAAGTGAAAACATTTCTGCTGTTTTCTTTTGTGTATTATCTTTTCCGGAGCAGTTCCCCTACAAAGGATGAACTAAACTTGGAACTGTATATCTGTATAGGGGACATGGAACGACAAGAGGCAAGCTTTACCTCATGAACTTTGGGATAGACCCACACATCTACACACACCCACGAATGTATCTTCTTGCTGGGTTTCCCCCCTTTTTCCCCTAATTTCATCGTATCCAATTGGTAGTTACAATCTTGTGCCATCGCTGCAACTCCTGTTCGGACTCGGGAGAGGCGAAGGTCGAGAGCCGTGCGTCCCCCTGAAACACAACCCAACCAAGCCACACTGCTTCTTTGACACAATGCCCGCTTAACCCGGAAGCCAGTTGCACCAATGTGTCGGAGGAAACACCCGCCACAGGAGTCGCTAGTGCGCGATGGGACAAGGACATCCCTGCCGGCCAAACCCTCCCCAAACCCGGACGACACTGGGCCAATTGTGCGCTGCCCCATGGGTCTCCCGGTTGCGGCAGTCCGCGACAGAGCCTGGACTCGAACCCAGAATCTCTAGACCACTGCGCCACTCGGGAGGCCTTCTTGATGTTTTTGATAGCGCCATTTTGTAGCGATAATCATTCACTACTACTACTACTACACCATGTCTCCTGTGCCCTAAACCAAAATAATATATCAATGAGAGATGTCACTGGGCTCTATAATGTTGTTGTGCTATATAACATACTAAAGCACAGTCAGGGCTCTCGCTCAATCCACAGCACTGGGTTAACTTAACCTCCCTATTATGTGTCCATTACAAACAGGTCAGTGATGTTCTTCAATCTGAATGAATGTGTCCTTACTCCTCAATGTACCAGGATCTATATGATCCAGGTTTTTAAGGGTAAATAGCAGACCTGTGAATTTGACTTAGAGACCATGCGTCTATTGAAATGGTCTACAGGTGATCAATTGTTCAATGATTGATATTCGTCTGTACATACAGTACATTTTATAATTTTACTTAATGATATGTTTATTTAATATTTCTCACAAATACTATCAGTTTTGTATAAAGTTTTGTACTGTATTAACAATTTGTTATTCAGGTCCAAGACCATCAGTTTCATTTCTTCCCTTTTCACAAAGGGAACATCCTTGCATGAGGGTATTCTAAATATTTCCTAAAAAGTACTGGTATAATAATTTTTCTTGCAGCATACTGTATCTACAAGACTGACTCTTCAAAATAATTATTTGACACACAAAACAACATTGTTTTCATAAATCGTTGTTCTGGAATATATAAAAATGTTCTTCATTTTAATAAATGTCAACATTGTTTCTGTAATGCTGATTTGACATGTATTTCTGCACTGTAAATACAACACACAATCGTTATGTTATAGGGGTGGTGAAATGTCAAAACCCTTTTCATGTATTTGATTGTTTTGTTTCTGATCTGATTCATATTTCCTTCTCTATTTAGACTGTATACATTATTTTTAATGCCTTTTATTTAGTCTGAACAATCAGTCAGTGGCACAGATATAGATTATTACATTTCTTATTTAATTGTATCCCTGATTTATCAATTATCAGCATATGTATTTTTTATCACTTTTTAAACATACAAAAAAATATGTAAGATCCATTGGCCTGCTGCTTGGATGTTTATATACTTCCTATATGTAACAGTGTTGTTTTTGGTTCACCAATATACTGACAATTAACGTCCTATAGAGCACGAAGCTTTGGAAGTCAGTCTTCTGTGGTCTTAACAGACTGAAAAATGCATTGAAAACAGATTGTACTGTGATGAACTTCTTCTTGTACAGCTGTAAGCAAACTGTAAATGTACAGGGGACACTGACCGCACTGTATGATGACACCTGATGAGAATGTACCTCTTTGAATTGGTTCCTACCTTGTCTGTTTTAAAAGGGAATGTTCAAATGCCTTTTCGGTACTAATAAACCCTTTTTTCTATCTTTTATAAGTGGTTCTGATTTATTGCTAGCTGGCACTATCAAGGAGGGTGTATATGAGGCCATAACTGTATCCCCATTGTAAACAATAATAAAGATAAGTCAACAATGTGCATCACCAATTCACTTCAACTGTCCAAATGTTTTGAAAAGGTGATATATATTTACCATGAAGGCAACTGACTGAGTTAATGTCAATGCACACTAGTTTCAACACTGTGATTTAGGTTGTCACCCTTCACTCAGGTACAAAGTTCCAAATATAATAAAAACAGTTGGGTACGCATAAGAGATTATGTACATCAGTTGTATATTTTTCCTGATTTGAGGCTTTCTTGAATCTTGACACGGTGCTAATTAAATGTAAGTGCAAGAGCCTTGTCAAAGACATTTACGACAATAAATTAGTTTAGAGGGAGTCGGGTGAAATAAGTACCCAAGCCTGGTTTCTTGAAACCTACAAGTTGACAATAGGTGGGTACAGTATACTTCGGTATTAAATCCACTGATTTAATGAAATCCTATTACCAGATTTTTACGAGGGCCAAGAGTGACCTGACAAGGAAGAGTTGGTTATGATAAAGGCTCTCTCTCCAGCTAATACTCTCTCTGGTAGAGGAATGGGCTCTGTCACAGTCCTGTAGCTGTTAACTGCTTCCCTCTCAAACGCTACAGCGATGTTCCTCCTCCACAACAATGTAGGGGTCTGTCTCTTCCTCTCGGATATATAGGATCCTGACTAGTCTCCCTGCTGCCAAAAGACATCCCCACAGCATGACGCTGCCTCCACCATGCTTCACCTTAGGAATGGTGCCAGGTTTTCCTCCAGACATGACACTTGGCATTCAGGCCAAAAAGTTCAATCTTGGTTTCATCAGACCAGAGAATCTTGTTTCTCATGGTCTGAGAGTTTAGGGGCCTTTTGGCACCTGGAATGCATTTCAATTAATAGGTGTGCCTTGTTAAAAGTTCATTTGTGACATATATTTTCCTACTTAATGCATTTGAGCCAATCAGTTGTGTTGTGACAAGGTAGGGATGGTATACAGAAGATAGCCTTTTTTGGTAGAAGACCAAGTCCATATTATGTCAAGAACAGCTCAAATAAGTGAAATGACAGTCTATCATTACTTGAAGACATGAAGGTCAGTCAATCCGGAAACGTTTAAAGTTTCTTCCCCTGCAGTCGCATTAACCATCAGCCGCTATGATGAAACTGGCTCTCATGAGGACCGCCACAGGAAAGGAAGACCCAGAGTTACCTCTGCTCTAGAGGATAACTTCATTAGAGTTAACTGCAGCCCAAATAAATGCTTCACAGAGTTCAATTAACAGACATCTCAACATCAACTGTTCAGAGGAGACTGCGTGAATCAGGCCTTTATGGTCGAATTGCTGCAAAGAAACCACTGCTAAAGGACACCAATGAGAATAAGAGACTTGCTTGGGCCAAGAAACACGAGCAATGGACATTAGACTGGTGGAAATCTGTCCTTTGGGCTAATGAGTCTAATGAATTTTAGATTTTTGGTTCCAACCGCCATGTCTTTGTGAGACGCAGAGTTGGTGAACAGATGATCTCTGCATGTGTGGTTCCCACCGTGAAGCATAGAGGAGGTGTGATGGTGTGGTTGTGCTTTGCTGGTGACACTGTCAGTGATTTATTTAGAATTCATGGCACACTTAACTAGCATGGCTACCACAGCATTTTGCAACAATACACCATCCCATCTGGTTTGAGCTTAGTGGAACTATCATTTGTTCTTCAATAGGACAATGAAACAACACACCTCCAGGCTGTGTAAGGGGTATTTGATTAAGAAGGAGAATGATGGAGTGCTGCATCAGATGACCTAGCCTCCACAATCACCTGACATCAACCCAATTGAGATGGTTTGGGATGCGTTGGACCGCAGAGTGAATGAAAAGCATTCCAGGTGAAGCTGGTTGAGAGAATGCCAAGAGTGTGCAAAGCTGTCATCAAGGGTGGCTACTTTAAAGAACCTCAAATATAAAATATATTTTGATTTGTTTAACACTTTTTTTTGTTACTACATGATTCCATGTGTTATTTTATAGTGTTGACGTCTTCACTATTATTCTAAAATGTAGAAAATATGAAAAATAGAGAAAACCCTGGAATGAGTAGGTGTGTCCAAGCTTTTGACTGGT
This sequence comes from Oncorhynchus tshawytscha, assembly GCF_018296145.1. Classification (NCBI taxonomy): domain Eukaryota; kingdom Metazoa; phylum Chordata; class Actinopteri; order Salmoniformes; family Salmonidae; genus Oncorhynchus; species Oncorhynchus tshawytscha. Next base: position 29,269,321 of record NC_056443.1, read on the forward strand.
AACAACATTGAGAACCGTATGTTTGCAGTGCATCATCTGGAGTTGCACCTAGCCAATGATAACTGATAAATGAAATATCGGTTGTTAGCGATGCGGTTGAGACTGAGGCTGGCCAAGTCAACAAGGTCCCCAGGGAGCTGCAGGGGGACGGGGAAGGGGTTGGCGTGCTTGAACTTGGGGAACCATCAGAAGACGCGCTGGTACTTCCTCATAGGGTGAATCTTGTCCCTGAAGATCTGGACCTTAAGTCTGGACATTTGGCATGATACCTGATTATAAAGAACATGATACCTGATTATACAGAACATGATACCTGATTATACAGAACATGAATGAATGACAAAACAAGGGCCTGCCAATGAAATATCTTGCTTCATATTTTAACGGTTTGAGAGCCACTGTTCTGAAAACAGTTGGCCAAATCGCTCTCTCTCTCTCTCTCTCTCACACACACACACACACACCAGTGTTACCCCTATATCCATTTAGCAGGGGCGGGCAACCGCTGCTAAATTGTTGCCGCCACGAAATATAATTTTAAAAAACAAACAATACAAATGTGGGGTTTGGTAAAATGTTGTCAGTATAAATATAAATGACAGAACCGGATGTAAAGTATGTAGAAAAGATAACGGACCTATATATTTTTTAAATAAGATCATCTTTGACAACTAACAAGCACCACTAAAAACTAGAGTCAGAGAGAATCTAAAATCCCAAAAGTGTCATGGCATGGGGCCCCCATTGATTTTGTTACATTTGAGTCACTCCAATAGCATAAGCCATGGCAAAATGTGTAGTATTGCAGGAAATTAGCTTTAAAATAGCAAAACTGTGCCTGTGGCCAAGAGGAGGGTCATTAAAATATCTGGTCGGAGACCACGCAATTGGCCACGCCCTTACGTCAACTTTGCCACCGCTGCTGAAACAAATCGTGGGGGAAACAGTAAACGCACAACACAAACACACCACTGCCCCCCACCCCCCAAACACCATAGTTCTCCATCTGTTCCAGCAGGTGCACCCCGCACTCCTGCTGTCGGGGGTAGTGGTTGAACATGCACTGGATAAAGTTCCTGGGCACAAACACCTCCTTGGGGAAAACATCCAACAGCTTGTTGTAAACTATAAGGTTCCGTTCCACACCGAACTCTGGCACCTTCTTCAAGGCTGCGTAAATGAACTCTACGTGACCTCGACGCCATATTCCCCTCTTACTGAAGACGTCCACCACTTCGTTGAAGGTGGCTTTGGTCTTGGCCTTCCTGGCCACCCTCTCAAACAGGTCATCATGAGTTATCAGTGACCTGTCATTTATTCTATCCTCGTCCTCTTAGGTCTGTGGGTACGAGCAGGCTCTTATAACATCCAGGGCTGTCATGGAAACGCCTCAGTGCCTGTTGAGGACGAGGAAATGCATTGACGAGGAGGTACAAGCAGTCAACATAGTTAAACAAAATGCATGAAATGGTAACTTGATACACCGTAGTGCAGGGCTCTCCAACCTTGTTCCTGGAGAGCTACTATCCTGTAGGTTTTCATTCCAACCTTGTTCCTGGAGAGCTACTATCCTGTAGGTTTTCATTCCAACCTTGTTCCTGGAGAGCTACTATCCTGTAGGTTTTCATTCCAACCTTGTTCCTGGAGAGCTACTATCCTGTAGGTTTTCATTCCAACCTTGTTCCTGGAGAGCTACTATCCTGTAGGTTTTCATTCCAACCTTGTTCCTGTTCCTGAGAAGCTATCCTGTAGGTTTTCATTCCAACCTTGTTCCTGGAGAGCTACTATCCTGTAGGTTTTCATTCCAACCTTGTTCCTGGAGAGCTACTATCCTGTAGGTTTTCATTCCAACCTTGTTCCTGGAGAGCTACTGTAGGTTTTATTCCTGTAGGTTTTCATTCCAACCTTGTTCCTGGAGAGCTACTATCCTGTAGGTTTTCATTCCAACCTTGTTCCTGGAGAGCTACTATCCTGAGGTTTTCATTCCAACTTATGGAGAGCTACTATCCTGTAGGTTTTCATTCCAACCTTGTTCCTGGAGAGCTACTATCCTGTAGGTTTTCATTCCAACCTTGTTCCTGGAGAGCTACTATCTTGTAGGTTTTCATTCCAACCTTGTTCCTGGAGAGCTACTATCCTGTAGGTTTTCATTCCAACCTTGTTCCTGGAGAGCTACTATCCTGTATGTTTTCATTCCAACCCTAATCTGGTGCATTTGTTTCTAATAATGAATTGGTTTATAAGATGAATCAGGTTAGTTACAACTGGGGTTCACCTGGAACATGGTTGGAGAGCCCTGCCGTAGTGCTCCTAACCCTACGATTGATGTTAACGATCACCCACCGCTATCCACTCAAATTTAACTACCATGTCGATGTGATTACCTGGGGAAATTCCTATGGATTTAGGGTGTGACATACCTGGCCACAGGTGTTGTGTAGTGTAATTAGGGAAAATGCTGTGGCTGTCTGACACAGGGTGGCATGTTGGACAGCTGCTCTGACAGAGGGGGCCAGGAACCACACACTCTGGAACCGTAGTAGACAGCAGGCACAGTTCATGGTTCATGCATCATGTGGCTCCTACAAAAGAGAAGAGTGAAGCTGACATGATTAACAAGATAAGCAGATGGGACAAATAGTACAGTGACACTATGAATCTGCACTAATATTAATAAATTGTACTAATATGAATATATTGTGACAGCTTGCAAAACATATGTGCAGATCAATCTCTGTGGTTTTGATGGGAGCATGACACAACAGACAAACACAGGACAACATACTGTATATTTTACCTAGCTATAAGTAGCCATTCAATTTATGACTATGTCACATAGTATGTGACAATTCAACTTGAGTGACCTTAGAAGCTCGCAAGTTATACGTAGAGGTAAAAGTATGGTGAGATTCTCCATCGTATCACGTCTCCTTCAGACATGTCACTCCATGTAGAACCCGCGGATGCATTTCCTGGTTCAAGCGGGTTTTTGCTCCCCCAGCATTACAAAAACAAAGACGCCGAGCTTTAGTTCCGCCATCGTGTCGTTGAAGATAAGTACAAAAACTCGCCACCAGGTGGCAGGAAATCTCTGTGAATTAAAAATATCAGTTGAACAGAACTTTTGGATGACAGGGGATGTAACTCAAAAAGTAGTTCTACAACGTTTCAGTAAGGAGCATATTATTATTACATACACACATAGCCATCGCAAAACAGGGGGATAGTTATACCATACTTGTCTCCACGAGCATAATTTGGGAAATTCTGGTGCAGAGTGTATGTGAATCTATTGGGCGATTGTGCACTTGTCCCCCCCAATGTTCAGCTCATTTCCTGGATTTGTGTAAAGTATTTTAGTGCATTCTTTTTTGGGGGGGGGGGGCACAATCCTCTCTAGCAACTGCGCACGTTGCCATGCGTGTCTCCTCTCTTTTCTAAAGAAACAACTTCAGCGCGAGCTCCCGAGTGTGACTTCTGACACGCTCCGGGTACGAGCAGCAGCATGGAAAATACACCCCCAAAACAAACTCCACGCTTAGAAGACAGTAAATAACTTCTGGGCGATCAGTCATGGATGGTTCTACGAATAGCCTAGGTAAGTAAAGCATCTAAAATCGTATTTGTATTGATCCATTTCAGACATTGAGTTGCTTATTTCTGTATGTCAACCACACAGTTACTTATGTGGGCGTATCAGTCTGCAAATTACAAAGCAGCATGTGTAGTTTGTGCGAAACATGCAATTGAAAAACTGAAAACACACCTTTGCAATTGTATAAAGGAGTAATCGCAATTTGATGATAACCTAGGGCCAATGATGTTATGTGCTTTCAGTTTGTAAGGATTTTGCTATGTTCTTGTTCACTCTTTTAAATCATCAAAATTCACTTTGTTGTATCCTATAGGTAGGTGTGAAACAAAGTGATTTATATCCCCCATCGTCTCTCTTGAGATAGGGTGTGCATATGGAGTTTTGGTGAATGGCAGACGTGGGAACTGAATGATATCTAGAATGTTCTCTCCCAATTGGGTAGGATGCTAGATAATTTTTTTCCAGGTTAGCTCCTTAGTTTGTGGTCTCTTAACTGTTTCTATGGCAAGGCAACCCCATTAGCTACACCAATACACAGGGATGCATTCAAATGGGTTGATTTTAATTTGAATAGTGATGTATCACTATAAGCTCTAGGGCGACAGTCCTATGTGGAAGTTAGTTCAGTGCATTGAGCAACAGGCTAGACACAATTTCATCTGACCGGAGTTAGGGCTTTAAATGCATCCATATCAGAGTTCTACAGTCACTGTAGTTGTTGGACCACCATCTGCACTTGAGAAACTTCAAAGGTTCCTAGATCAAGCAAGAGAGAGGAACTATAACTATAAACAGCATATTGACATGATGGGTGTTAAAGATGTAATGCATGAACTAATTTGGAGGTACCTACCCATCTCTCACCCAGACATCTTTGGGCATGGTTTTAAATGGAAATGACAGTTATTCAGTTTGTGGCTGTTATTAATTGTCCCCCCCATGTTGCAGTAGCATTGGTTATGCTGCTACTGCCTTTGCAATGGAACTTTTAATGGGTTCTACAAAGGAGTAGAATGGGAGCCATTGTGGCATATCTGTATCAGTCCCACCTTAGGTGCTGATGTTTTGTTTACTGTCTCGTAAACGGGGGGTGGGGGGACGACGACACACGCACACACACACACACACACACACACACACACACACACACACACACACACACAGGGGAACAGTCAATGTTTGAGAGCAGAAAAACCGTGATGTATCATAGTATTTGGTATTTTATTAGGGTCCCCATTAGCTGGTTTCGAAAGCAGTAGCTACTTTTCCTGGGGTCCACATGAAACATCTAACATGACATAATACAGAACGTTAATAGACAAAAACAGATCAAGGACAGAACTACATAAATGTAAAAATGGCGCACACAGCCTACATATCAATACATTCACACAATATCTAGGTCAAATAAGGTAGAAGTGTTGTGTCCCGTGAGGGGTTGATATATCTGTTTTTTGAAATCAGGTTTGCTGTTCATTTGAGCAATATGAGATGGAAGGGAGTTCCATACACTAATGGCCCTATAATACTGAACGCGTTCTTGATTTTGGAGACTGTGAAAAGACCCCTTCTGGCATGTCTGGTGGGGTAAGTGTGTGTGTCAGAGCCGTGTGTAAGTTGACTGCAAACAATTTGTAATGTTCAATACATTAATGTTTCTAATAAAAAGAAGTGATGCAGTCAGTCTCTCCTCAACTCTTAGCCAAGAGAGACTTGCATGCATAGTATTTATATCAGCCCTCTGATTACAATGTAGAGCAAGATGTGCCGCTCTGTTCTGGGCCAGCTATAGCTTAACTAGGTCTTTCTTTGCAGCACTTAACCACATGACTGGACAATAATCAAGATAAGATATAACTAGAGCCTGCAGGACTTGCGTTTTTTTATGTGTGGTGTCAAAAAAGCAGAGCATCTCTTTTATTATGGAAAGACCTCTCCCCATTTTTACAACCATTGAATCTATATGTTTTGGTTCATGACATTTACAATCTAAGGTAACAGCAAGTCATTTAGTCTCCTCAACTTGTTCAACAGCCGCACCAATCATTACCAGATCCAGCTGAGGTCAAGAGCTTAGGAACTGATTTGTACCAAATACAATGCTCTTAGTTTTAGAGACGTTCAGGACCAGTTTATTAATACCACCCATTCCGAAACAGACTGCATCTATTTGTTTAGGGTTTCAGTGACTTCATTAGCTGTGGTTATTGACACGAATATGGCTGAATCATCAGCATACATGGACACAAAGGCTTTGTTTAATGCCAGTGGCAGGTCATTGGTAAAAATAGAAAAGAGTAGAGGGCCTAGAGAGCTGCCCTGCGGTACACCACACCCTACATGTTTGAAATTATAAATTATATCCATGAAAGAAAATCCTCTGTGTTATATTAGATATATAGCTCTGGATCCAGGTTGAAAAGCCATAAATCATGTTTTCTAAACAACAGGTTATGGTCAATAATATCCAAGGCTGCACTGAAATCTAACAGTAGAGTTCCCACAATCTTCTATTATCAATTTCTTTCAACCAATCAACAGTCATTTGTGTCAGTGCAGTATATGTTGAGTAAATTGTGACTGACTGATCTACAAATAATATTGAGTAGTTAGTTTGATTGATCTACAAATGATAACTGTCTCGACTCGCCTTTAAAGTCGGCTGCAATATCTAACGGGCCCAATATCACATGGAGAGGCAGACGCCGGTTTGCAACTGTGGGTAATGCCTGTCTGTCAGTATGTTTTAGAGGTCGACCGATTATTCGCATGGCTGATTTAATTAGGGCCGATTCAAGGTTTCATAACAATCGGTAATCGGCATTTTTGGACGCCGATTATGGCTGATTACATTGCAATCCACGAGGAGACTGCGTGGCAGGCTGACCACCTGTTTTGCGAGTGCAGCAAGGAGCCAAGGTAAGGTGCTAGCTAGCATTGATTATTTTTACAAGATAAATTTAATCTCACCATAATCACTAGTTAACTACACATGGTTGATGATATTACTAGAATAACTAGCTTGTCCTGCGTTGCATATAATCAATGCGGTGCCTGTTAATTTATCATCAAATCACAGCCTACTTCGCCAAACGGTTGATGATTTAACAAAAGCGCATTTGTGAAAAAGCACAATCATTGCACCAATGAACCTAACCATAAACATCAATGCCTTTCTTAAAAACCTCTCTGGGATATGTGGGACGCTAGCATCCCACCTGGCCAAAAGCCAGTGAAAATGCAGAGCGCCAAATTCAAATAAATTACTTTAAAAATCTAACTTTCATGAAATCACACATGCAAGATAGCAAATTAAAGCTACACTTGTTGTGAATCCAGCCAACATGTCAGATTTCAAAAAGGCTTTTCGGCGAAAGCAAACGATGCTATTATCTGAGGATAGCACCATAGTAAACAAAGAGGGAGAAGCATATTTCAACCCTGCAGGTGCGACACAAAATGCAGATATAAAAATATAATTCATGCATTACCTTTGACGAGCTTCTTTAGTTGGCGCTCCAATATGTCCCATAAACATCACAAATGGTCCTTTTGTTCGATTAATTCCGTCAATATATATCCAAAATGTCCATTTATTTGGCGCTTTTGATCCAGAAAAACACAGTTTCCAACTTGCACAATTTGACTCCAAAATATCTCAAAAGTTACCTGTAATCTTTGCCAAAACATTTCAAACTACTTTTGTAATACAACTTTAGGTATTTTTTAACGTAAATAATAGATAAAATTGAAGACGGGATGATCTGTGTTCAATACAGGAGGAAAACAAACTAGCATGTTTTCTGGTCACGCACCTCTATCTAACAGTACACTATAAGTTACCCTCGTTCAAGATGGGCATACTTCTTCATTACACAAAGGAAAAACCTCACCCAATTTCTAAAGACTGTTGACATCCAGTGGAAGCGATAGGAACTGCAAGAAGGTCCCTTAGAAATCTGGATTCCCAATGAAAATAATTGAAAAGAGAGTGACCTCAAAGAAAAAAATCTGAATCTGAAAAAAATCTGAATGGTTTGTCCTCGGGTTTTCGCCTGCTAAATAAGTTCTGTTGTACTCACAGACATGATTCAAACAGTTTTAGAAACTTCAGAGTGTTTTCTATCCTCATCTACTAATAATATGCATATCTTATCTTCTGGGGATGAGTATCAGGAAGTTGATTTTGGGCATGCATTTCATCTGGATGTGAAAATACTGCCCCCTGTTACCAAGAAGTTAAAATCAATACACAAGTATATTTTTTAAACCTGCATATTTAGTTAAGAAATTCATGTTAGCAGGCAGTATTAACCAGGGAAATTGTGTCACTTCTCTTGCGTTCAGTGCAAGCAGAGTCAGGGTATATGCAGCAGCTTGGACCGCTTGGCTCGTTGCGAACTGTGTGAAGACCATTTCTTCCTAACAAAGACTGTAATTAATTTGCCAGAATTTTATATAATTATGACATAACATTGAAGGTGGTGCAATGTAACAGCAATATTTAGACTTAGGGTTGCCACCGGTTCGACAAAATACGGAACGGTTCCGTATTTCACTGAAAGAATTAACATTTTGTTTTCGAAATTATAGTTTTCGGATTTGACCATATTAATGACCTAAGGCTTGTATTTCTGTGTGTTTATTATAAGTCTATGATTTGATATTTGAAAGAGCAGTCTGAGCGGTGGTAGGCAGCAGCAGGCTCATAATTCATTCAAACAGCACTTTCCTGTGTTTACCAGCAGCTCTTCGCAATGTTTGAAGCACAGCGCTGTTTATGACTTCAAGCCTATCAGATTAGGCTGGCAATAGTAAAATCCCTATAAGAACATCCAATAGCCAAAGGTCTATGAAATACAAATGGTATAGAGAAATAGACCGATAATAACTACAACCTAAACCTTCTTAACTGGGAAATTGAAGACTCATGTTAAAAGGAACCACCAGCTTTCATATGTTCTGAGCAAGGAACTTAAGCATTAGCTTTTTTACATGGCACATATTGCACTTTTACTTTCTTCTCCAACATTTTGTTGTTGCATTATTTAAACCAAATTGAACATGTTTCATTATTTATTTGAGACTAAATAGATTTTATTTATTTATTTAAAATAAAAGTGCTCATTCAGTATTGTTGTAATTGTCATTATTACATATATATATATATATATATATATATATATATATATATTTTTTTTTTAAATCGGCCGATTTTAATTGGTATAGGCTTTTTTGGTCCTCCAATAATCTGTATCTGCGTTGAAAAATCATAATCGGTCGACCTCACTCACAGCTAACTAGAATAAGTCCCACTAAGCACAGATCTGGGATCAGCTTATCCTACAGCAATTCTAACCTCAGCTATTTATGACTTACAAAGGGAAACTGCCATCAGATCAGCACTATGTTTTATTCAGTCAGCAGGATGGGACTGTCAGTGAGTTTACTGTTAGGGATTGTGGGTATTAGGCTGAACTGTCCATAAAATCACAAATGTCTCTTCCCCCATAGGACAGCATGGAATTATCAAGTAGCTGTCACAAAGCGCTGTTGATTAGGGTCTGAGAACGTCAGATAGCTTGCTTCTATCTGGACCTCTTCATTTTGTTATGGTTTTCATTGCAGTAGTCGGTAAAAGGTTTGTTCATAACTTGCTTTATCTACACATGAGAAAAAATGCGGGTGCTTTTGACATGGTTGACTATATCCAGCATCTCCTTTGCACTATCATCATCTGTGTGTGTGTGAGTGAGAGATCGTACTGGTATTACTCTTAACATTTGATACCTCATCGCTTTATCTGCATTCAAAGCAAGAATGCTCTTGCAAAATTTCCCTCCGATTTAAGTTTAGTGACACTGTGTTGACCCCAAACAGCTCAAGAGAAATCTCTGTGGGTGTTTAATGTTTATTTTCAGATTGTTTTAATCCTCTTAATCTTGTGTTTAGCTTCAATATTTGCGACCAAAGTTTAATCTTCAGCGAGTATCAAATATACAGTATTCTACTGCAGGCTTTGGTGTGTCAAGGATTGATGTAGGTTGAGCAACCAACGAAAGTCCACACTTTTCCATCAGACAATGCTACTCTGAATTTTCTCATACGATAATAAGATATGATCAAAGAGCAGCGTTTTCTATTAAACTTTAGACAGGGAGTTACAGCAGCAGACAGTATTCATTTCCCTGCATATATTCGCAGGTGGGGCTGAGTCTGTCAGTGTGTTCTGCTGTAATGTAGCTATATCTCTCTGTTTCGGTTCAGTGTGAAAAGTTAGATGGAAGACTGCATCGCCCACGGCTCGTGCAGAAGTGTAAAGTATAGGCACAGGATGTATTGTGGTGGCATCATGCTCGTGATGACATGGGTCCCGGGGACAAGTGACGGGGACAGACGCTCTCTGTAGGTGGTGAATGCCACCCGCCACGGTGCATCACTGGAAAGGAGTTGACAAAGGGTGGGTGAAATGTGGGAAGTGTGTGTGTGTGTGTGTGTGTGTGCTGTCAATCCTTACTCTTCAGAGTCTGGGATGGAAAATAACCGTCACGTCTCGATTAAGACTGTTTCAACCACAAATGACGTAACAGTGATAAATCAGTCGAACAATCTGTTGAGGTTAGATTGCAAGTAAGGACTTTGGAGACATCAAAGATAAGAAAATACCAAATTATTAAGACTTGAAAAAGCATCTATAAAACATAAAGATGGAAATGAAAACGTCCTTATAGCCATAAAACCGCTACTTTGACACCAATTCAAACCTCGATTAAAAAGTACTTTTTCCTTTTAATTAAACTACAGTTCTTCAAAAAGTTAGCCTGGGCAAAATATTTATGTTAAATGTTTAACCTTTTATTTATCTAGGTGAGTCAATTTCTTTACAATGACGGCCTGGCCAGTGATAACTGAGAAGTGCTGTGCAATAAAAAAATAAATAAACTAAAAACATTAAATCACAGGACAAGACAGACATCACAACACAGAAGCACATGGACATATGACAAACAAAAGTCAATCCAGAACAGTTACAGCACAAGGAGAACAGATACCATAACACATCTAGATGATGTTTCTCTAATTTCCACTCTTTTCTGTGCCGAGTGGCCTGGGCCATCTGAGGTCTTGTGGGCGGTAAATGGCTCTACACCAGGGATCATCAACTAGATTCAGGCGTGGGCCTATTTTTATAGATTTGTTTTTCTTGAGCAGATGGTCGGGGGGGGGCTAGAACGTACAGTTCATACAAAGTATTTCAGACACCTTGACTCGTACACATTTCTTTACATTTTTTAACATTTATTTAACCATTATTTAACTAGTCAAGTCAGTTAAGAACAAATTCTTATTTACAATGACGGCCTACTGGGGAACAGTAGGTTAACTGGCTTGTTCAGGGGCAGAACAACAGATTTTTACCTTGTCTGCTAGGGGATTTGATCCAGCAACCTTTCAGTTAATGGCCCAAGGCTCTAACCACTAGGCTGCCGCCCCAATTCTTAAGTTACAGCCTCCTTCTAAAATTGATTAAATCAAACAAAATCCTCATCAATCTACACACAATACCCCATAATGTCAAAACAGGTTTTTAGAAATTTTTGCACATTTTATAAAAAATAAAAAACAGAAACCTTATTTACTAAAATATTCAGACTGTTTGCTATGAGACTCAATTGAACTCAGGTGCATCCAGTTTCCATTGATCATTCAATTGATTGGACATGATTTGGAAAGGCGCACACACCAGTCTATATATAAGGTTCCACAGTTGACAGTGCATGTCAGAGCAAAAACCAAGCCATGTGGTCGAAAGGAATTGTCCGTAGAGCTCCGAGACAGGATTGTGTCGATGCACATATTTGAGGGAGTGTACCAAGACATTTCTCCAGCATTGAAAGTCCCCAAGAACTCAGTGGCCTCCATCATTCTTAAATTGAACAAGTTTGGAACCACCAGGACTCTTCCTAGAGCTGGCCAAACTGAGCAATCAGGGGAGAAGGGTCTTGGTCAGGGAGGTGACCAAGAACCCGATGGTCACACTTACAGAGCTCCAGAGTTCCTCTGTGGAGATGGGAGAACCTGCCAGAAGGACAACCCTCTCTGCAGCATTCCACCAAACAGGCCTTTATGGTAGAATGGCCAGACGGAATCCACTCCTCAATAAAATGCACATGACAGCCCGCTTGGAGTTTGCCAAAAGGCACCTAAAGGACTCTCAGACAATGATAAACAAGATTCTCTGGTCTGATGAAACCAAGATTGAACTCTTTGGTCTGAATGCCAAGCGTCACGTCTGGAGGAAACCTGTCACCATCCCTACAGTGAAGCATGGTGGTGGCAGCATCATGCTGTGGGGATGTTTTTCAGCGACAGGGGCTGGGAGACTATTCAGGATCGAGGGGAAGATGAACGGAGCAAAGTACAGAGAGATCCTTGATGAAAACCTACTCCAGAGCGATTAGGACCTCAGACTGAGGCAAAGGTTCACCTTCCAACAGGACAATGACCCTAAGCACACAGCCAAGACAATGCAGGAGTGACTTCGGGACAAGTCTCTGAAATGTCCTTGAGTGGCCCAGCCAGAGCCCGGACTTGAAACTGATCAAACATCTCTGGGGAGACCTGAAAATAGCTGTGCATCGATGCTCCACATCCAACCTGACAGAGTAAATGTGATATTTCATTTTTTTTTTATACATTTGCAAAAATTTCCCCAAAACTGTTTTTTTTTTCATTATGGGGTATTGTGTGTAGATTGATGAGAAACAAATCTATTTCAGAATAAGGCTGTAGCGTAGAAAAATGTGGAAAAAGTCAAGGGGTCTGAATACTTTCCGAATGCGCTCTAATTACAAATAATTTGTGGACTGCAAATTGACTGCAAGAAGCCCAAACATGTATAATGTTTGACTAAAACATAATCATTTCAAACCTTACTTACATTTGTTTTTTGATCACGATTTCTTAAATCAAAATCACTTGGGGCTGATTTCCTGATGTGTTTACAGTGTGTTATATAATATACATTATGCTCAGAGAACTTGGGGGTCCAAATATAACCATCCGCGTAAAGCGTAATTGTGTTGTTTTCTTTTCCTACCAGTATCGTTGTTTATCAGTTTTCATCAGTGTGATGTTATGGTTCTGATGTTTCTTGGTAAAATGGCGTCCAACTCTATACAAACAGTCGCTTAAACTGATCCCTGGAATAACAGTTTGTTGAGGCGTTGTTTGAGTTGGCATCACTTTCATAAAGTCACCATAAATAATGAATGGGGAATGTAGTTGTGTATTTTACTACTTTTAGCCAAGCACTGCTTCGTCAAGAAAATATTTCCAGCTTTACTTGATTTTAAAATGGATTGAGGGAGAGAATGGATGTGTGTATGATGAGAGAAAGGAACAGAAAGCCAGAGAGAAAGGAATAAAAAGAAGAAGATGTGAGAGTGGCTCCAACATTCAATCAGACCAGATACCACACTCCACTCCAGCACTCCAGATTGCTTCCAGCCCCCTCCAGTTCAGTCGTTGTGCATGTGTGTGTTCCTCTCCAGCTTCCTTTGGGACTCACCCGCGGGCCTTGGCTTGTCATGAGAAAAAAAGTTGTAACGACAGAAAAAATAGAAGCTTGGAAATTTGTGACAAGGCAGCTGTGTGTGTGTGTGTGAGCAAACAACCCTCTCCAGTGTTCATTATTGCGCTAGACGCAGGTCTGGGCAATTCCAGTCCTCGGGGGCCTGATTGGTGTCACACTTCCCCATCCCTAGCAAACGCAGCTGATTTTAAATGAATTGCATTTTAAATTGAAGATCATGATTAGTTGATTATTGGAGTCAGGTGTGTTAGCTGGGACTGGGGCAAAAGTGTGACACCAATCAGGCCCCCGAGGACTGTAGTTGCCCAGGCCTGCTCTAGAGGAAACATAAACCCCTCTTCCCTTTTACTTCCTGGACATTCTATTCCCATCTGTTGCTCCCGTTCACAACCATAAATACCATACCTCCCCTAAAAACAGACCAAGAACACAAACCACTAATTACTTCCCGATGTGTTCAGGAGTGCTATTGGCTACGTTCTTGAACGTCCCCCTGAAAGATGGGTTGTGCCTAAGACTGCAACAGTTCCTTCAGTTCACAAATGAATGAAGAATGATACGGTATCGTACAGTAACCAATCTCTCCTTTGAGAGTGCAGACCTGCAGTACCTGCTGCAACAATGCAATGTACAGTAGTTCTGCAAGTTCCCAACTGTGCCTTTTGTGCCTGCAAGTGGCCAGCAGTGTACCTTTTTTATAATGGCTACGGTCTCACCCAGTTTTGTAAAATGTGTTCCCTTTACGTACCACACTGCTTTTGTAGGTACACATATTGAAATGGAACTCATTATTAAAGGTTGTACTAGTGGTGGCAGTTTTAATGGTTAGCATTAGCAACAGCAGCGGTAATAAAACCAGGCAAACCTTAAATACTCTGAACAAAAATATAAATGCAACATGTAATGTTGGTCCAATGTTTCATGAGCTGAAATAAAAAATCCCAGAAATGTTCCATATGCACAAAAGCATTTCTCCATTGCCAAGATAATCTATCCACCTGAGATGTGTGGCATATCAACAAGCTGATTAAACAGCATGATTATTACACAGGTGAACCTTGTGCTGGGGACAAAAGGCCACTCTAAAATGTGCAGTTTTGTCACACAACACAATGCCACAGATGTCTCAAGTTTTGAGGGAGCGTGCAATTGGCCGATGCTGACTGCAGGAATGTCCACCAAAGCTGTTGCAAGAGAAATTAATGTTAATTTCTCTACCATAAGCCGCCTCCAACGTCGTTTTGGAGAATTTGTCAGTACATCCAACCGGCCTCACAACCGCAGACCACGTGTAACCATGCCAGCCCAGGACCTCCACATCTGGCTTCATCACCTGTAACTCAGTAAAATCTTTGAAATTGTTGCATGTTGCATTTATATTTTTGTTCAGTGTATATTACATTGTAATTTATGCGATGGCTCAAGATTCTGTCCACATTCTTGGCTTCATCTTTCAAGCCCCCTTGGGATTTGATTTCTGACTCATAGCCACGGTTGCTCAGATCTGTGAGTTTTGGCATTTAATGCTAGTCTTGTTCCATTCGCCACAGATAATAGCAGTAATACTGTATAATAACTTAATTTCTGTGTTTATTTAAATATGTTAACTATACTGACTAAAGACCCATTATTCAGAGGTGCAGGCCCACACAATCTGAGATAAATCAAGACAACCTCTACATTATACACTGTCATATGATTTTTGTCCTGTGTAAAGTTTGCGTGAGTCATTTTGTATATGACGTTAAGCCTCTTTCCTGCAGAAACACTCTGGGTTTGGATTGTGGGAGTGTTGGTGCTTTGAGTGCTTTTGTTTGTGTGTGTGTGTGTGTGTGTGTGTGTGTGTGTGTGTGTGTGTGTGTGCGCACGAGCAAAAACGAGGCAGAGAAAGTGAGAACGATTGCATGGAAGTGTCTGTCTGAATTGGGAGGTAAATAAAATAGATCATGTTTCAGTGATCATTAACAGTACACATAGTCCATTGTAATCTCTTCTCTCTACCAGCTGTTTCTCATATCTAACTGTTAAAATTTTCGGCCACAAGTCTCAACTTCATGCTTTGCAGTTGATCGAATCAGCTGAGGTTTGCCAAAAACGATGGGAGTTTTTGAAAAGCCAAAGACTGGCTTTTCATTTAGGTTTCAAGTCAGTGGATTGGAACAGAGGCTAATGTGTTACAACCCATTCCATAGAGATAGGCCTAAAATGTAAATACTTGTGTTCTATTTAAAGGTGCAGTAAGCAGAAATAACTCCGCCATTTCCTAGTTTCTGTTTGTGACAAAACAAGCAGTCATTCTGTAGAGAATTATTATACCATCTAAACAGCTGTGAAATATATTTTCCATAACAAAAATATTGTATTTTCAGCTGTTTGAAGTAGAGTTTGACCAATTATGATTTTAACGCCGATACCGATTAATCGGACGATTTTTACATGTTTTATTTTTTATTTGTAATAATGACAATTACAACAATACTGAATGAACACTTATTTCAACTTAATATAATACATCAATAAAATCAATTTAGCCTCAAATAAATAATGAAACAGTCAGACAGCTCTATCAAATCATAGACTTAGTTATAACATAATAACACACAGAAATACGAGCCTTACGAGCCGTATACTATCATCTCGAAAACAAGACGTTTATTCTTTCAGTGAAATATGGAACCATTCTGTATTTTATCTAACGGGTGGCATCCATTAGTCTAAATATTCCTGTTACATTGCACAACCTTCAATGTTATGTCATAATTACGTAAAATTCTGGCAAATTAGGCAGCCCAAACTGTTGCATATACCCTGACTCTGCGAGCAATGAACGCAAGAAATGACACAATTTCACCTGGTTAATATTGTCTGCTAACCTATATTTCTTTTAGCTAAATATGCAGGTTTAAAAATATATACTTCTGTGTATTGATTTTAAGAAAGGCATTGATGTTCATGGTTAGGTACACATTGACAATGCTAGCTAGCAACTTACCTTGGCTTACTGCATTCTCGTTACAGGCAGTCTCCTCGTGGAGTGCAATGAGAGGCAGGTAGTTAGAGCGTTGGACTAGTTAACTGTAAGGTTGCAAGACTGAATCCCCCGAGCTGACAAGGTGAAAATCTGTAGTTCTGCACCTGAAAGAGGCAGTTAACCCACCATTCCTAAGCCGTCATTGAAAGTAAGAATGTGTTCTTAACTGACTTGCCTAGTTAAATAAATATTAAATAAAGGTGTAAAAAAAAATTGGGGCAAAATCGGTGTCCAAAAATACAGATTTCCGATTGTTATGAAAACTTGAAATCTGCCCTAATTAATCGGCCATTCCGATTAATCAGTCGACCTCTAGTTTGAAGCTCGTCTGCAAAAACATAAGTAAAAAACACAAACTAAACTTAAGGATAGAAATAACGCACATAGAAGAGATCAACTGTTTCTTAGACATGCTTTCAATGAGAATGACAGATCTATGACTCACATTTATATGTGAATTTGGTCGGGTCGCCCAAAAAGTTAGATATTGCAGCATTAATTCTGTATCCCACACTGTGTTGTTTAGTATACACCCTGAGATTAGATCTCCTTGTTGGTTTATTATCTGTAGGCCACAGAGCATCTACTCTTCACAGTGCTGGCGAATGTCAACATCCATTAGTGCCCTAACTCAACCACTTGAGTCAGGTGTTTCCTGTCCTTGATTAGAGATTCTTGCTCTCCTGCTACATTCAAGACCTCTTCAAACAAGTGTGTGAAGTCACGTGTTTGCCTATGTATGTCATCATGACCAAGTTCATTGAGTTCAGCTACAGTTTGCCTCAGCGTGGAATTTAAAAGGCAAGAACAATTATGTATGTAGTGTTATCAAAACCACAGTATAGTGCGTAACACTGAATTCTCTCTTTTCATGTATTGTTCACTAATACTCGTACTTGTCTATTTTCCCTTTACTAGCACTGACTTCACTGATAGCAACTTTATTGAGGAAAAATGTACTATGGTTGTGATATGTGGTTGTTACACCTAGCTACCTTAAGATGCACTAACTATAAGTTGAGCTGGATAAGAGCGTCTGCTAAATGACTCAAATGTAATGTAAATGTATCATCTTCCATAGCTGCTGTTGTTCTGTCTGTGTGGTGTGTTTTCAGTGAGAGGCTTGGTCTGGCCCTGTAGACGGCTGGTTCAGTCTCTGTCTGAACACAGACAGCAGAGAGAGTCTTCCTTCCGGCAAGGCTCAATGACCCCATTGTGTATGGACTGGAGCTATGGTTCTGGTCGTCGTGTGGGTGGGTGGGTGGGTGGGTGTGTGTGGTTGGTGGGTGTGCGTGTGTGTGTGTGTGGGTGGAGTGAAGCCATGGTTCTGGTTTCAGAGATTGCATACAAAAGTGTGCGGGTGGGTGTCGGCGGGTGTGCGGGTGGGTGTATTGATTTGAAGCCATCACTGGAAACTGAAAATATATATATTTTTCTTGCAGGCTTCAAGGCGAGGGATATTTTCATGCTTTCAAGTCGTTAAGCAGAACTGTTTCTCCTCTGGTGATGGTTTGCATGTTCGCTTGGCCACTGCATTCTTATCCAACTGTTTAAAGTGTCGTTTTTCCTTACGAGCCAAACCAGGCAAAACAGTCAAGTGCTCTAGGATCTTTTAGGAAACGCTTCACCCAGTGCTCACTAGTAAGTAGGTGAGAGGCACTCAGTGAGAACCACTCCTCCTCCCAATGGAAATGAGCACACAAATACTTAGTATCAACAACAATGACTGTTAAATGATAGCTTAACTGCTACAGTGGATGGATTCAGTAGCAGCATAGGTTATACCAGCTGTGGGGACAGTAGGCAAAGGGTTAGGGACAAAGTAAAGAGAAAGTATCATGCTGTGAGTCACTTGCTTACCATTAAGAAAACGATAAGATCCGTGACTTGATTATGAGAATTTCCAGTTTTTGGGGATTTTCGCAAAATGTAATCCATAGAATGGCCTTCTGGAGGAAAGGTTGTTGACAATATTTTACATTTTGTATCTAAAAGCATAATTTAGAAATAATTTATCAAAGTTTGCATATTTATTATACATCAGCCTTACCCAGGGCTCCTTTAAGACTCCATTAAGTTTTATCTGTAGGTGCTACAAAGCAAAAAGTGGTGTCATATGAAGCTTTACCGCTTGGGCTGTAATAGGAGTAGTATGTTGATTTCAATTTGTAAAAAATAACATTAATTTAAGATGGCCGACCGTTGTTTTCAACGGAATCTACTCACATTCGCATACCACCGTTTGGTGGTTGCTGCCATCTTCCTAGATCCAGTTTTACTGGGACAACTACGCCTGCACACTAGCAGTGTTCATTTTGGCACTCTTTTGATTTGGTCAGTTTGACCAAAATATCATTGTCTTAGTCACATTTTTGTAGTTTGAATAATTATTTGGTCTAGTTATTGTCAATGTTGAAAACAGTTTATTCAACTAAATGCCCTTTCTTTTTTGTCATAGTTTAGTCACATCTTATTTTTATTGCCTCATTAAGCTATAGTAAACATACATTGCCTTCAGAAAGTATTCAGACCCTTTGACTTTTTCCATATTTTGTTACGTTACAGCCTTATTCTGAAATGTATTACATTGTTTCCCCCCATCAATGTACACACAATACCCCATAATGATATCACAATACCCCATAATGATATCACAATACCCCATAATGACAAAGCAAAAACAGGCTTTTAGACATTTTTGCAAATGTATACACAAAAAATAATTATCACATTTACACAAGTTTTCAGACCCTTTACTCAGTACTTTGTTGAAGCACCTTTGGCAGCGATTACAGCCCTGTGACTTCGTGTGTATGACGCTACAAGCTTGGCACACCTGTATTTGGGTAGTTTCTCCCATTCTTCTCTGCAAATCATTTCAAGCTCTGTCAGGTTGGATGGGGAGCATTGCTGCACAGTTATTTTCAGGTCTCTCCAGAGATGTTAGATTGGGTTCAAGTCCGGGCTCTAGCTGGGCCACTGAAGGACATTCAGAGACTTGTTCCGATGCCACTCCTGCGTTGTCTTTGCTGTGTGCTTCGGGTCGTTGTTCTATTGGAAGGTGAACCTTCGCCCCAGTCTGAGGTCATGAGTGCTCTGGAGCAGGTTTTCATCAAGAATCTCTCTGTACTTTTCTCTGTTCAATCAATCAATAAATCAAATGTATTTATAAAGCCCTTCTTACATCAACTGATGTCACAAAGTGCTGTACAGAAACCCAGCCTAAAACCCCAAACAGCAAGCAATGCAGGTGTAGAAGCACGGTGGTTAGGAAAAACTCCCTAGAAAGGCTGAAACCTAGGAAGATACCTAGAGAGGAACCAGGCTATGAGGGGTGGCCAGTCCTCTTCTGGGCAACCCGGGCAACCTGGACAGGAAGACCACGTCAGTGACTCAACCCACTCAAGTGATGCACCCCTCCTAAGGACGGCATGGAAGAGCACCAGTAAGCCAGTGACTCAGCCCCCGTAATACGGTTTGTGGCAGAGAATCCCAGTGGAGAGGGGAACCGGCCAGGCAGAGACGGCAAGGGCGGATTGCTGCTCCAGAGCCTTTCCGTTTACCTTCACACTCCTGGGCCAGGAAAGACTTAAAGGTTTAGACCGAGTCTGCGTCTCACATGGATAGGCAGACCATTCCATAAAAATTTACCTCTATAGGAGAAAGCCCTGTCTCCAGCTGTTTGCTTAGAAATTCTAGGGACAATAAGGAGGCCTGCGTCTTGTGACCGTAGAGTACGTGTAGGTATGTACGACATGACCAAATCGGAAAGATAGGTAGGAGCAAGCCCATGTAATGCTTTGTAGGTTAACAGTAAAACCTTGCAATCAGCCCTAGCCTTAAGAGGAAGCCAGTGTAGAGAGGCTAGTGTAATGTGATGAAATATTTTGGTTCTCGTCAAGATTCTAGCAGTCGTGTTTAGCGCTAACTGAAGTTTATTTAGTGCTTTATCCGGTAGGAAAGTACAGTCGTGGCCAAAACTTTTGAGGATGACACAAATATTAATTTCCACAAAGTTTGCTGCTTCAGTGTCTTTAGATATTTTTGTCAGATGTTACTATGGAATACTGAAGTATAATTACAATCATTTAACAAGTGGCAAAGGCTTTTATTGACAATTACATGAACTTGATTCAAAGAGTCAATATGTGCAATGTTGACCCTTCTTTTTCAAGACCTCTGCAATCCGCCCTGGCATGCTGGCAATTAACTTCTGGGCCACATCCTGATTGATGGCAGCCCATTCTTGCATAATCAATGCTTGGAGATTGTCAGAATTTGTGGGGTTTTGTTTGTCCACCCGCCTCTTGAGAATTGACCACAAGTTCTCAATGGGATTAAGGTCTGGGGAGTTTCCTGGCCATGGATCCAAAATACCGATGTTTTGTTCCCCGAGCCACTCAGTTATCACTTTTGCCTTATGGCTCAATGCTCCGTCTTCCTGGAAAAGGCATTGATTCGTCACCGAACTGTTCCTGGATGGTTGGGAGAAGTTGCTCTCTGAGGATGTGTTGGTACCATTCTTTATTCATGGCTGTGTTCTTAAACAAAATTGTGAGTGAGCCCACTTCCTTGGCTGAGAAGCAACGCCACACATGAATGGTCTCAGGATGCTTTACTGTTGGCATGACACAGGACTGATGGTAGCGCTCACCTTGTCTTCTCTGGACAAGCTTTTTTTCCGGATGCCCGAAACAATCGGAAAAGGGATTCATCAGAAAAAATGACTTTACCCCAGTCCTCAGCAGTCCAATCCCTGTACCTTTTGCAGAATATCCGTCTGTCCCTGATGTTTTTCCTGGAGAGAAGTGGCTTCTTGGCTGCCCTTCTTGACAGCAGGCCATCCTCCAAAAGTCTTCACCTCACTGTGCGTGCAGATGCACTCACACCTGCCTGCTGCCATTCCTGAGCAAGCGCTGTATTGGTGGTGCCTCGCAGCTGAATCAACTTTAGGAGACGGTCCTGGTGCTTGCTGGACTTTCTTGGGCGCCCTGTAGCCTTCTTCACAACAATTGAACCACTCTCCTTGAAGTTCTTGATGATCCAATAAATGGTTGATTTAGGTGCAATCTTACTGGCAGCAATATCCTTGCCTGTGAAGCACTTTTGTGCAAACCAATGATGACGGCACGTGTTTCCTTGCAGGTAACCATGGTTGACAGGAAGAACAATGATTCTAAGCACCACCCTCCTTTTGAAGCTTCCAGTCTATTGTTCAAACTCAATCAGCATGACAGAGTGATCTCCAGCCTTGTCCTCGTCAACACTCAGCTGTTTTAACGAGAGAATCACTGACATGATGTCAGCTGGTTCTTTTGTGGCAGGGCTGAAATGCAGTGGAAATGTTTTTTGGGGATTCAGTTTATTTGCAAGGCGAAGAGGGTCTTTGCAATTAATTGTAATTAATCTTCTCACTCTTCATAACATTCTGGAGTATATGCGAATTGCCATCATACAAACTGAGGCAGCAGACTTTGTGAAAATGAATATTTGTGTCATTCTCAACTTTTGGCCATTTAGTGCTTTATCCGGGTAGCCGAAAAAATAGAGTATTGCAGTAGTCTAACCTAGAAGTAACAAAAGCATGGATGAATTTTTCTGCATCATTTTTGGACAGAAAGTTCCAGATTTTTGCAATGTTACGTAGATGGAAAAAAGCTGTCCTTGAAACAGTCTTGATAAGTTCATCAAAAGAGAGATCAGGGTCCAGAGTAACGCTGAGGTCCTTCACAGTTTTATTTGAGACAACTGTACAACCATGAAGATTAACTGTCAGATTCAACAGAAGATCTCTTTCTTTCTTGGGACCTAAAACTAGCATCTCTGTTTTGTCTGAGTTTAAAAGTAGAAAGTTTGCAGCCATCCACTTCCTTATGTCTGAAACACAGGCTTCCAGGTAGGGCAATTTTGGGGCTTCCCCATGTTTCATCGAAATGTACAGCTGTGTCGTCCCCATAGCTGGTGGTGATCGATGGTATCAATAGCAGCACTCAGGTCTAGGAGCACGAGGACAGATGCCATTAAAAGGTAATTTTCCACCTTCACAAGTGCAGTCTCTGCTATGATGGGGTCTAAAACCAGGCTGAGGCGTTTTGTATACATTGTTTGTCTTCAGGGAGGCAGTGAGTTGCTGCGCAACAGCTTTTTCCCAAAAAATTGAGAGGAATGGGCGATTCGGGTATAGGCCGATTTGTATATTTTCTGGTTCGAGGTTTGGCTTTTTCAAGAAAGTCTTTATTACTGCCACTTTTAGTGAGTTTGGTCCACATCCGGTGGATAGAGAGCCGTTTATTATGTTCAACATAGGAGGGCCAAGCACAGCAAGCAGCTCTTTCAGTAGTTTAGTTGGAATAGGGTCCAGTATGCAGCTTGAAGGTTTAGAGGCCATGACTATTTTCATCAATGTGTCAAGAGATATAGTACTAAAACACTTGAGTGTCTCCCTTGATCCTAGGTCCTGGCAGTGTTGTGCAGACTCAGGACAACTGAGCTTTGGAGGAATACGCAGATTTAATTGAGGAGTCCGTAATTTGCTTTCTAATGATCATTATCTTTTCGTCAAAGAAGTTCATGAATTTATCACTGCTGAAGTGAAAGCCATCCTCTGTTGGGGAATGCTGCTTTTTAGTTAGCTTTGCGAAAAATAGGATGATCGCAAGCTAGTCGGAAGACTTCCAGTTTGGTGTAGCGCTATTTCCGGTCTAATTTTCTGGAAGCTTGCTTCAGAGCTCGGGTATTTTCTGTATACCAGGGAGCTAGTTTCTTATGACAAATGTTTTTTTGTCTTTAGGGGGGGGGCTGCATCTAGGGTATTACACAAGGTTAAATTGAGTTCCTCAGTTAGGTGGTTAACTGATTTTTGTACTCTGATGTCCTTGGGTAGGTTGAGGGAGTCTGGAAGGGCATCTAGGAATCTTTGGTTTGTCTGAGAATTTATAGCATGCCTTTTGATGATCCTTGGGGTCTGAGCAGATTAGTTGTTGCGATTGCAAATGTAATAAAATGGTGGGGCGATAGTCCAGGAGGAAAAACATTAAGATCCACAAATTTTATTCAACCGGACACTGCCACAGAGTATGACTGTGGCAGTGAGTAGGTTCAGAGACATGTTGGACAAAACCCACTGAGTCGATGATGGCTCTGAAAGCCTTTTGGAGTGGGTCTGTGGACTTTTCCAGGTGAATATTAGTCACCAAAAATTGTAATATTATCTGCCATGACTACAAGATCCGATAGGAATTCAGGGAACTCAGTGAGGAATGCTGTATATGGCCCAGGAGGCCTGTAAAATAGTAGCTATAAAAAGTGATTGAGTAGGCTGCATAGATTTCATGACAAGAAGCTCAAAAGATGAAAACAGTTTTTTTGTGAATTTAAATTTGCTTTCGTTTATGTTAGCAACACCTCCACCTTTGTGGGATGTTCAGGGGATATGGTCTCTAGTGTAACCAGGGGGAGAGGCCTCATTTAACACAGTAAATTCATCAGGCTTAAGCCATGTTTCATTCAGGCCAATCACATCAAGATTATGATCAGTGATTAGTTCATTGACTATAACTGCCTTGGAAGTGAGGGATCTAACATTAAGTCTCCCTATTTTGAGATGTGAGATATCACAATCTCTTTCAATAATGACAGGAATGGAGGAGGTCTTTATTCCAGAGAGATTGCTAAGGTGAACACTGCCATGTTTAGTGTTGCCCAAACTAGATCAAGGCACAGACACAGTCTCAATGGGGATAGTTGAGCTGACTACACTGACTGTGCTAGTGGCAGGCTGGCTAACAGCCTGCTACCTGGCCCTGTCTATGTTAGTAGATGAGATGAGATGAGAGCACCCCTCCAGCTAGGATGGAGTCCGTCACTCCTCAGCAGGCCACAGGCTTGGTCCTGTTTGTGGGTGAGTTCCAGAAAGAGGGCCAATTATCTACAAATTCTATCTTTTGGGAGGGGCAGAAAACAGTTTCATCTTTGCCTCGATACTGACTAGTCTACCAGTCCCTGCTGCTTTAAAACTTTCCCACAGCATGATGCTCCTACCACCATGCTTCACCGTAGGGATGGTACCAGGTTTCCTCCAGACGTGATGCTTGGCATTCAGACCAAAGAGTTCAATCTTGGTTCCATCAGACCAGAAAATGTTGTTTCTCATGGTCTGAGACTCTTTAGGTGCCATTTGGCAAACTCCAAGCGGGCTGTCATGTGCCGTTTACTGAGGAGTGACTTCCGTCTGGCCACTCTACCATAAAGGACTGGTTGGTGGAGTGCTGCAGAGATGATTGTCCTTATGGAAGTTTCTCCCATTTCCCCAGAGGAACTCTGGAGCTTTGTTAGTGACCATCAGGTTCTTGGTCACCTCCCTGACCAAGGCCCTTCTCCCCTGATTGCTCAATTTGGCCGGGCGGCCAGCTCTAGGAAGAGCCTTGGTGGTTCCAAATGTCTTCTATTTAAGAATGATGGAGGCTACCCTCCACTGCGACCTGTACGCTCTCATTGGCTGGCCCTCGCTTCATACTCGTCGCCAAATCCACTGGCTCCAGGTCATCTACAAGACCCTGCTAGTTAAAGCCCCCCCTTAACTCAGCTTGCTGGTCACCATAGCAGCACCCACCTGTAGCACGCACTCCAGCAGGTATATCTCTCTGGTCACCCCCAAAACCAATTCCTCCTTTGGCTGCTGCCAATGACTGGAATGAACTACAAAAATCTCTGAAACTGGAAACACTTATTGAAAGATTAGTGGAATCTGTTTCGGTAGCTGGACAGGTAGGATGACTGACAGTGAAGGTGAACAGGTGATCACTTGTCAGGTGACAGAGGAATGGATGAGACTGAGGCAGGAATTCCTTTAACCATAAAGTGGTATATTTACGGAGTAGTCTGTGCTGCATCACAAAGGAAACAAATAACATGTATCCAATCAAATTCATAATCAAAGATCAAATCATATCATTCATTATTAACATAATTTAGGGAATTCAACAGTCCAGTTCATTAAGAAGTCAATAGTAATCATCCGCGAGTGAAAGAATACAAACAGTGAATGGTGATACAATTTATAATCCCCATGATCAAAGTCAATCAGTTAGCAAACAATGACGTTTTTCATTTCACTCTTTCAATTGTCTTCATGTGTACATATAATTAATTTCAATACACATGAACCATATCGATTGCATAATTGGCCTAAGAGGATCCGTAGGGCCGTGATCATTGACAATTCACATTACACAATATGTTTGAAGCTGCGCTCCAAGCCGCGCTCCGCGGTAATAACTATTAACAGTAACTGGATGGCCTACTCTCCCGATCGCCACAGATAATTCAGATGAAAGGTAACATAGTCGGTGGATTCATGGACGCACATAACTTTTGGATCAGATGGAGTTAAGAAAAAGAAAGCAGCGAGATCAGGCGATGGCAATTTCCTCCTTTTATGGAGTTGAGATCTGTCGGACATGTCCACCTGACTTAATAAAGTGCCCCTGGCCCAGCTGAGTAAATGGCAATGAATTAAAAGAATTATTCCAACTCCATGGGCCTTTTCTACACTTATCTCCCTCAGTAGCTTTAAGCACCAGCTGTCAGAGCAGCTCACAGATTACAGCACCTGTACACAGCCCATCTATAATTTAGCCCAAACAACTACCTCTTCCCCTACTGTATTTATTTTGCTCCTTTGCACCCCATTATTTCTATTTCTACTTTGCACATTTTTCCACTGCAAATCTACCATTCCAGTGTTTTACTTGCTATATTGTATTTACTTCGCCACCATGGCTTTTTAAAATATATTTTTTTACCTTTACTTCCCTTATTTCACCTCATTTGCTCACATTGTATATAGACTTATTTTTCTACTGTATTATTGACTGTATGTTTGCTTTACTCCATGTGTGACTCTGTGTTGTATGTGTCAAACTGCTTTGCTTTATCTTGGCCAGGTCGCAATTGTAAATGAGAACTTGTTCTCAACTTGCTTACCTGGTTAAATAAAGGTGAAATAAAATAAATAAATAACGCAAGGTATAATTCAATGGTAATAGAATATGTAAGAATGGACTGACTATGTTTGAAAGCAAAAGTCGAATTGATAACATTATTGGCATTAGAGTTTAATAATAGCAAGCTAGGACTGATGGTTATCTAAACTAGCAAGTCTGTTTGTTTGGTTTTCAAGGCAACTACTGTCCCGTCTCTAGTAAATTTGCGCGCTACCTCAGTGGATGTTTTAACATATTTCTACCTGCAAATGAAAACATTCCCAGTGGTAAATGTTCTAAATTATAGCCATGGTGTAAAAGGGATAATCAAATCAGGGCTCTATGCGTTCTCTGGAAAATAACGAACGACGTGAAAGGTGGGTTCCACGACGCGCTATAAAGAACGACGTGGAATAGCGCGTCGTGGAACCCACCATTCACGTCGTTTTTTTTTTTTTTTTTTCCAGAGAACGCACAGAGCTCTGAGTTGATTATCCTTTACTTATTATATTCTACGGAGCCATTTACTTTGTTACTATTCTTAAATTTTTATTTTTGTTGTTGCATTGTCGAGAAGGAAGTAAGCATTTTGTTGCGTAACCCATGCATAAGACTAATAACACCTGAAACGTTAAACACACTAAAATATAGCAAATGTGGTCAAACAACGCTGAAAGTACTGTAGGCCGCACTAAAAACAAGCTGCAGTTGGCTCAGGGTCTGATCATTGTTCATATGACATTGCGACATACAGGAATGCTGTCTTCTTTGCTTTCAAATCTGAGGGAATTCGTTGGAAATGTAAACACACATGATCGAATAGACCCAATCCCAAAACGTACACGCATATAGATCAAATGTAAGTCTGTGGCGACTCATTAATATCCTAACAGACTCATATCCTTTTGTTAAACGCCACCTAATTATTAACAAGTCTTCCTACTGCAATGTCTCAGGAAATTAGCAGAAAACGTAGACATGTCCAGAATCATCATGGAATAGGCAGTCCCCACACGTGTGCACTACTTTAGAGAATGTAGGTCTGCAGACACTTAACAATAATTTTAGCTAAACCCTGTTCCCTAAACACAACCCGATGATAAACAATTCGAACATTCCACTCCTTTTTTGCGTAGCTGCTGGAAATTGTGAAAGGTTGAGAACCTCCTAATGGTGGTAACAGTCTCCTGCCTTCTTTTACTAATGGTGGTAACAGTCTCCTGCCTTATTTTACTAATGGTGGTAAAAGTCTCCTGCCTTTTTTTGACTAATGGTGGTAAAAGTCTCCTGCCTTATTTTACTAATGGTGGTAACAGTCTCCTGCCTTCTTTTTGTGATGGAAAAGGACTTAGTTCAGTAAATTAGCAGCGTCAGAGTACCATGATGTTCAAGTAGCCTAAGTAAATATGTTTCTCTCGACTCATGAAGTGTCATCCGATCCTTTTAAATTGTAGACAGTGCTGGATGAGGCCATTGATGTTGGCTTTATAGTCAGGAGGCGCATCTTCATGCAGAATGGAAGTCTCTTTTGAGGAATATTTCCTGGCTGTTAGCAGTATTTACAACACCAGGGTCATGTCTTACTGCCTGCATCTTTTTAAGTTTTTCCATCTTGCATTTTATAGTTGTATCCAACCTATGCATTGGTATTGATAGTAGTACTTCACTTCTATATGTCATTTGTCTAGAGGACAATCCTATCTGCCAATTGAGTGACAGCATGGAGTTGGATATAGGCTACCATTGGTTGTCCTTATTTTCTACAATATTCAAAAATGATCTGACAGCATGTGGTTCCATACTGTCTCCTGATTTGTTGTCATGGTCCGTCTGCACAGATGACGTGTCCGGGAGCAGCGCTGAGTACCCAGACCGTGTGTTCATGATGGAGGGGCGTCTGCAGGCACAGGAAGATGAAATCATGCTGCTGAAGTCATCACTGGCCGACGCGCTACGCAGGCTCCGCCTCCACGACCAGTTGATCCCCCTGCTTAAACAGCAGATCATTGCAGGTGGATGGCCAACCATCAGACCACAGTTGTACTCTTAACATTTATTGTGCCCGAACTGTACTGTGGCTTGGATATTTTCTTCACAGCACGGTTCCAGCAAATATTTTGAATGTTTAACCAGGCCGGTAAAGTGCAGCTCGGCTCAGTAGTCAGTAGATGATTAACTACAGTACACAAGCAATAAGCGGTAACCGATACATTATCTTACCCATGTCTTGTGCTTCTATGAAAATTCCATCCTTGCACTAAATGTGTGTGATTGTGTCCATTTTGTGCCCTCAGTAAACCCTGCAGCCTCCCGTGTCCTGAACCAGGTTTACTGCTCTGACAGTTTCTCCAGTTCCCGTAAACTGTCCTCCAGCTCAGCCCTGGACAGTCACCGCCACCCTGCCACCAGGTACTGTGCCAGGCCAGTACAGAGGGACTGTGGGCATGGAATGGGTTGGCTGGCATGTTTGTCCAGAGCCATATATGAAGATATGGCTCAAACATGATCAATGTGTGGAAATAAGGCATAGTTTGACAGTCTTTAGACTTCATGACCAGAATGTTACAGTTGAAGTCGGAAGTTTACATACACCTTAGCCAAATACATTTAAACTCAGTTTTTCACAATTCCTGACATTTATTCCTGGTAAAAATTCCCTGTCTTAGGTCAGTTAGGATCACAACTTTATTTTAAGAATGTGAAATGTCAGAATAATAGTAGAGAGAATGATTTATTTCAGCTTTTATTTCTTTCATCACATTCCCAGTGGGTCAGAAGTTCACATCCACTCAATTAGTATTTGGTAGCATTGCCTTTAAATTGTTTAACTTGGGTCAAACGTTTCAGGTAGCTTTCCACAAGCTTCCCACAATATGTTGGGTGAATTTTGTCCCATTCCTCCTGACAGAGCTGATGTAACTGAGTCAGGTTTGTAGGCCTCCTTGCTCGCACATGCTTTTTC
Organism: Oncorhynchus tshawytscha; assembly: GCF_018296145.1. Lineage (NCBI taxonomy): Eukaryota > Metazoa > Chordata > Actinopteri > Salmoniformes > Salmonidae > Oncorhynchus > Oncorhynchus tshawytscha. The sequence goes on from NC_056443.1 coordinate 29,298,487, forward strand.
AGTTCTACCCACAAATCTTCTATACAATTGAGGTCAGGGCTTTGTGATGGCCACTCCAATACCTTGACTTTGTTGTCCTTAAGCCATTTTGCCACAACTTTGGAAGTATGCTTGGGGTCATTGTCCATTTGGAAGACCCATTTGCGACCAACTCCCTGACTGATGTCTTGAGATGTTGCTTCAATATTTCCACATACCTTTCCTCCTTCACGATGCCATCTATTTTGTGAAGTACACCAGTCCCTCCTGCAGCAAAGCACCCCCACAACATGATGCTGCCACCCTCGTGCTTCACGGTTGGGATGGTGTTCTTCGGCTTGCAAGCCTCCCCCTTTTTCCTCCAAACATAGCAATGGTCATTATGGCCAAACAATTTTATTTTTGTTTCATCAGACCAGAGGACATTTCTCCAAAAAGTACGATTTTTTTCCCCATGTGCAGTTGCAAACCGTAGTCTGGCTTTTTTTATGGTGGTTTTGGAGCAGTGGCTTCTTCCTTGTTGAGCGGCCTTTCAGGTTATGTTGATATAGGGCTCGGTTTACTGTGGATATAGATACTTTTGTACCTGTTTCCTCCAGCATTTTCACAAGGTCCTTTGCTGTTGTTCTGTGATTGATTTGCACTTTTCACACCAAAGTACGTTCATCTCAAGGAGACAGAACGTGTCTCCTTCCTGAGAGGTATGACGGCTGCGTGGTCCCATCGTGTTTATACTTGTGTACTATTGTTTGTACAGATGAACATACCTTCAGGCGTTTGGCAATTGTTCCCAAGGATGAACCAGACTTGTGGAGGTCTACAATTTCTTTTGAGGTCTTGGCTGATTTCTTTTGATTTTCCCATGATGTCAAGCAAAGAGGCACTGAGTTTGAAGGTTGGCCTTGAAATACATCCACAGGTACACCTCCAATTGACTCAAATGACATCAATTAACCTATCAAAAGCTTCTAATGCCATGACATTATTTTCTGGAATTTTCCAAGCTGTTTAAAGGCACAGTCAACTTAGTGTATGTACACTTCTGACCCACTGGAATTGTGATACAGTGAAATAATTTGTCTGGTAACAATTGTTGGAAAAATGACTTGTCATGCACAAAGTAGATGTCCTAACCGACTTGCCAAAACTATAGTTTGTAAACAAGACATTTGTGGAGTGGTTGAAAAACTAGTTTTAATGACTCCAACCTAAGTGTATGTACATTTCCGACTTCAACTGTAGGTAGGTAGGTAGGTAGGTAGGTAGGTAGGTAGGTGTGTATATTTATGTGTAACATTCATAGACTGTATTTTTCTTAGTCCTAGTCCCAATCTAAAATGTATTTAGCACCTAGCCTATTTTACCTGCCTTGATTCAAAATGTACATTGTTTTTATTGTATATAATTTTTTCCCCCTCTGTAGAGCTTTGAGATGTAACTGTATAATGAAAAGCGCTATACAAATGTAATGTAGTTTTATACTGTATATACACACACTGGCCAGTTTATTAGGTTCATCCATCTAGTTGCCTCCAGAACAGCCTGAATTCTTCGTGGTATGGATTCAACAAGATGGCGGAAACATTTGTTGCTCAAATGGTATCAAGGGACCGAACATGTGCCAGGAGAAAATTCCCCACACCAGTACACCACCAACCTATACCGTTGACACCATGACACCATAGACTCATGCAACTTAAGCCAAATCCTGACTGTGTCATCAGCATGACGCAACAGGAACCGGGATTGGTTGGACCAAGCAATGTTTTTCCACTCCTCAATTGTCCAGTTTTGGTGATTGTGTGCCCACTGGAGCCACTTCTTCTTGTTTTTAGCTAATAGGAGTGGAACCCGGTGTGATCGTCTGCTGCAATAGCCCATCCGTGAGAAGGACCAACAAGTTTTGTGTTCTGAGGTGCCTTTCTGCACAACACTGTTGTACTGCACTGTTTTTTGTCTGTTTCTGGCCCACCTGTTCGCTTGCACCATTCTTGCCCTTCTCCTTCGACGTCTCTCGTGAACAAGCTGCTTTCTCCCACAGGACTGCCATTGACTGGTTGTTTTTAGTTTTTTGCACCATTCTTGGTAAACTCTGGCCACTGTTGTGCATGAAAAGCCCAGTCGTTTCTGAGATACTGGATCCGGCGTGCCTGGCACCGACGATCATGCAACGCTCAAAGTCGCTTCGGTCACTCGTTTTGCCAAACAGAAACTGTCGAACAGGAACTGAATTCGTCGACGTCGGTCTGCCTGCGTTATATAGCAATCCACAACCACGTGACTCACTGTCTGTTCGAGCGATCAATTTTCAAGAACAGTCTGGTGTACTTAATAAACTGTCCAGTGAGTCCTTTCACTCACTCACAGCATTTAACTTGTTTAGGAAAGTCTTATTAGAGTTGTGTAAATGAATAGTTTTCTGTATGATGATTGTTTGTATTCTCTCTATTATTAATCTCAACTCTATACTGTGTGTGTATTTAGCCAAGTACTAAACAGCACTGAAGGTGAGAATGGCTCTAATGGGGACTCTACATCCCCGGGCCTCATACATCAGACCCCAACGTATGATCGGGCTACCCAGACAGACCTCACTCCTCTGGTGCAGGACCAGGAGCTAGACAGGGTCCCCCTGGCTCTCACCAGGCCCGTCCAGAGCCTCTCCCTGGAGGATGCCCTCCCTGAGGGGATGTCTCTGACGGAGGAGGCTCAGGCCAAGTTCCACCACATCCAGGGACTAGAACTGGAGGAGAAGGACGAGGAAGGGGAGGAGAAGGACCTGAGTTGGGCGTCTTCCGTAGAGGAGGCCATCCACCCCACCGCCATCAGGAACCTCCAAAGAGATGACCACCAGGACCCAAATGGCTCCACGGAGAGCTTGAGCTCAGCCTCCCAGACCCCAATCTCAGGGTCCCCAGCCCCCCCTAAGGACCTGTCAGCCAGCTCCCGGAGCGGACCTCTCTCCACCATCCTGGAGGGCAAGAAGAAACCCCTGTGCGTTGTCGCCACCTCTACTTCTCTTCTCCATTCCTACCTGATTGCATGGTTTTTGGGGGAAATCACCTCTTTTTGACACTGTCTCCTATTCTCTATGCTTTTATTACTACAACGCGCCAGTGTCACAACCCTAATCTAAGAATCAGTTTGCGGTATTCTATTAGGTTGTGTTATGGAAAGCCTTCAGTACCAAGGAGCATACCTTACGTGTCTCCCGCTGGATCCGGCTGCTGGGTTATTTCCCATTTGTTTGAAAGGGGCTAAATGTGTGTACACTAACCTGGTAATCAAATCTGAGCCTCATCCTTTAATTCAAGCATGGATTGATTCAGCATGATTTCCTCCATGTGGATATTTCAACGGGGCTTTTCATCTGACATTCTTTTGGGAGATTCTTTCGCTGCATGCTGCTCTATAATCACACAAATCATTTTACAGCTTCCTCTGCACGTGTGTGTGTGTGTGTGTGTGTGGTTGTGTGTGTGTGGTTGTGTGTGTGGTTGTGTGTGTGTGTGTGCATGCACATTTGTGGTTGTGTGTGGTGTGTGTGTGTGTGTGTGTGTGTGCATGCACATTTGTGGTTGTGTGTGTGTGTGTGTGTGTGGTTGTGTGTGTGTGTGTGTGCATGCACATTTGTGGTTGTGTGTTTTGTTGTTTTGTTTGCTAATTATTACTTGCAAGAGGTCTGTTGCCAATTGATAGCATATGTTTCTGTCCATGAAGAAGTCCGTTAGCTCAACCCTGCCACACCATGGAAACTAAGAGGTACTAAGACAGTGGTGTCTAAGTTATGTACAAGGATATGAACTGGGCTATTCAGTTCCAAACTGATCTGCCGCGTACAATATGCATGTGTGTTATCACTAGGCGCCACAGTGGAGACCCACTGGGCAAAAACTGGTTGAATCAACATTGTTTCCACATCATTTCAACCCTCAAAAAAACAATGTAATGATGTTGAATCAACATTGAAAACTAATTGGATTTGCAACAAGTCATCAACGTAAGGGCGCTTTTAGATTTTTTTCCCCCCACCCAACTTTTAACCTAAATACAATGACAGGTGAATTTTTTGTTATTGATTTCGTGCTGAATTCACTCTAGTTGACAACCCAACCAAATATAAATCAAAACCAGACGTTGAACTGACGGCTGTATACAGTGGGGAGGAGGTCATCTCTGTTTCACTTCCTATTACGTGTTGTGTTGGAACATCATTGGTCACATGACAAGGGCCATTTCCTCTTAATTATTGGGCAAGTCATTATCAGGACAATCTGTGTGTGTGTGTTCCAGGAAAAATATGCCCCACACGTTGAAACACACATTCAACATTCATCAGTGTGTGTGTGTGTGTTTGTGGAACCCTGCATATAAATCCTCTTATGCTGCCTATCCACTCATTGTCCAGAGCTCGCAGGAACAGTGAGAAACTGGTGAAGGACCCCCAGGAGAAGACAAAGAAGCTGCTGGACAAAAAGGCGGCATCCTCGGCCAACCTACTCAACAGATCCCCCAGTCTGGAGAGGTGAGGGAAGTCCCATCCATCAGCAAGATTGTCTTTCAAACTCATTCTCACATCACATTTTCCTACGACTGCATAAACATGACGTATTTCACCAAGTAGTCACTCGTTGGAGTTCCCTTTCTTCTACTATAATAAAATGACTTTCTCATGAAAAGTCTTGATCTCCCAGTTGCGTGAGCTGGGCCCACAGACTGTATAATATAACGCTTGGTCCCAGTGGTTGAAAGAGTCTCTTGGATATAATGTGTCTGTCTAACAGTTGTATCTTTTCTCACAGCCGGACCAAGGATCTTATCGCCAGAGCAGGTAATGCATATCCAACAACACTAGTCTCTGTCCAGACTCGGGTTGCGACCAGGACTTCTGGAAAACAAGGGAATTTATTGCATGTTCCTGGAATTTTGCAACCCTACTTTATACTTTCTATAATGCATTATTCAAACTCTATGTAGTCTTAAATGACAGACTGCTGGCCAGATCAGGCCGGAAGTTTTCATTCCCCTTCTTTAGTTTGGGACACTAAACTGCCTACAAAATGTCAAAGATAGTATTCAGACAGCGCAATACTCGTGCTTAGTTAACTTTTCAGCTTTTAACGAGCGTTGGCTTTGAGTGTGGTTTAGCTTTATAATGGGACTCGTTCCAAAACCAGAGAGAGTTAAAGCACAGTCCCTCTTCTATTGTATTTAATATTGTCTCTAAGTATTTACCAGTTGAACCTAATGGGGATTCAGTTCGCGTGAAGTCAGTTTCATACGCCCACCAGATTAGCATAATAGTCTGTAAATGTGATCAGTGATCCACAGGACAAGGGGTTTCTACGAGAGACAGTGCATGGAGTGAGCCTTCAAAAGAGCATAAGTCCGTATCGGAGACTACTACTACTACAACAACAAGTGACTGACCACTGGACATTGCATCATCTAGTCGTCTATGGGGCTAAAGGTCATTTAGAGTTCATCACTGTCCATTTCTCCGCCCACCACACACGGAAATAAAAACATGGTCAGAAAATGCCTCTCATCATACTGGGATCACAGGAAAACCAGTGTTTATTTTTACAGTCACGTTTTCACGAGGGAGAGCGGCAGCCGTTTCTGACGTTAAACATGGGAGAGTCTGTTTAGTACTCCAACGCTCCCTGGAAAGCCATCCATTTTGGTAAGCCGTGCTGCCGCACCACTCCCAGACTCCTGACGGGATGATGGATGTTTTACCGGAGAAGGAAGGACGCCAAAAATATTTATATTTTTTTTGTGTTTTTTTTGGTCTCTTTCTCTCTTTCTGTGAGCTGTCCAGGACTAGACTTATTAACGTTCTCTGTCTCTAGGAGTTGGCCTGAGATAGGTCTGCCTGTATTCAGCATGAGTTAGGTTGTCTCTTAACTGCCTCTCCTGCATCATGAGAGGTCTGTAAAGTGTAACCAGGTCATATAGATAAGCAATAACTGAATTGAACTATATCCTACTCACTACATCCTAACTGAATGGCAATACTTGGAAGTGGTAATCGTGTGAAAATGCCACTCCATTTTAAATCAATCAAAAGCAGTCATTGATGTGTTTCAACAGGGTCCAGGAGCGGTATGAGGTAGACCCATGGGGATATTCCAAATAGGGTCAACAATGACTAATAAAAAGAAATCTACCTAACAAAACAGGTCATTACTATATAGTTAAACTGCAGACTTTCCCTCCCTTGTGACGTGAGCCCTGCTTTTTAGTTTTACAACCTTTTCAAAGCGAGACAGACAAATTCCCACCAGAAACATCCCAAACCAGAACCATCAACATGTAAAACACATTCTCCTCTCCCCGAACCATTTAAATTGAAGTAACAGTCATCTAGATGACAGGCTTGGTGTTGGAAAACCACCCCTCTGGTTTGCTCATAGACCTCATTCGACCGGCTCTGAATCTGGTCCCGACGGGTCCGTAATGTCAAAGCATGATCTGCTCTGCTGGAATCAGCTGTGATTTAGTGTTCCTAGGTTCCTTGTTTATTTGTCTCTCTTCCTCTCTTCTCGTAGGATCTCCCGGGTCCAGACGAGGAACCCAAGGTATGAAACGTTATGTGTTAACTGTTATGTCATTCAACTAAATGTAGGTGCTTGGGATTCATACAGGCTAATGGTACAGACTGTTGACTTATTGTTATGGAGTGAATTATTGGGAGATATTGTAGCATCACCAGGGCTTTGGTAGTTTAGGCAGGCTGTTGACAGAGCAAAACATTTGAGGATAAGATTAAGTTCATATTGACCCATGGTAGTGATTGGAGATTAATATGTATCCAATGTCCAGTCTTGTCTTACATTATTTTTTACCCTCTCTCATTGGCTGACAGGTCAATCAATCAAGATGTTCATCCGTGGTCGACCAATCACCATGTATGTCCCCTCCAACATCCAGAACTACGAGGACCTGAGGATGGAGCCACCTGTAGAGAAACTGGAACTCGATTGGGTGTATCCTTCCTGAGTCCCTCCCACAAGTCACGACCAGTGGGGTGTTGATAATGCAGCATTTTAGTTTTTAAATTCCATTCATGGTTGATTAGAATGTTTCATATTCTATAGTGCTAAGTTTCTTGGATGAAAGCCATGAAGTCTATATTGCCCATCAGTCAGAGAAACATATTTAAGTTATCGAATGTCCTTGAGCCAAGCCATCCTCTCCTCAGGTAAATGGAAGTTATGTCATCCATAAATCACGTATTATGGGTGTAGCTGTGGGCGAAATTGCTTTAGGCTCAATTAATGATTTAGACTGATGAACCAATGAGACGCTTCAGTGATGTCACCTTGACTGGAGCCGCATAGTTACGGTTACCGAGGACGGGACTGCCGGGCCAATCTGTACCTGCTGTCGTCGGGTGAGGCGGTGTACTTCATCGCCTGTGTGGTGGTGTTGTACCACATCAACAACCGCACACAGCGCCACTACCGCAAACACACCGACTGTGTCCGCTGGTGAGTGGCTCAGATCCAACCTCGACCTCTCGTATCATTACATAACTGTACAAAATCAACTAAAACCAATTGTGAAGTTGACGCTTTATGATATCCCAATTTGTCTTTAATTCAGTCTGACCATCCACCCAGACAAGGTACGGGTGGCATCAGGACAGACGGCGGGGGTGGACAAGGATGGAAAGGTGAGGGGCGTTTGGGCTATTTAAAGGCCCAGTGCAGTCAAAAATGTGATTTTCTGTGTTTTATATAGATTTACACACTGTGAAAATGATAATGCCCTTTTAGTGTAAGAGCTGTTTGAAAAGACCACCTTAAATGTCAGCCTGTTTTGGTCAGGTGGAGTTTTGACCTGCCTAGTGACATCACCAGGTGGTAAATTAGTTAATAGACCAATAAGAAAGAGTGCCAAACCTCTCTGCCAATAACAGCTAGTTTTCAGTTTTCCCCTCCCCACTCAGACCACTCCCAGACAGTCCTAGCAATTTTTGTTTATTTTTGACCATATTAATTGAAAACAATCACTAAGGTACTTAAATGTTAACCAGAAATGGCTCTATTGGACCTTTTTAAGGAACATCATCTATCACTATTTAAAACTAAAATGTTTCCTTTCTTGCTGGAGTGTCCCTTTTAAGACTTAATTATTATAATTTTTTTTAAATGGTCATACTATCAAATCCACAGAAAAAAGTATTGTATACATATAATAACACACATGATACTTATTATCAATCCTTGTCTAATTTATGTCTTAGCCCCTGCAGCCTTATGTCCATATCTGGGATTCCTCCACACTGATCACCCTACAACAGATAGGACTGGGCACCTTTGAGAGAGGTGTAGGGTCTGTGGCTTTCTCCTTTGCAGTAAGTGTTTATTCCCACTACAAAACAATCCTCCCACACGCACACACTAGATGTTACTCATCTCATCTCTCATCTCACTAAGGCGATTGAAGAACCCCTGACACCTAATGTCCATACAGGACTCTCAAACAAAACCAATACTGGCTTTAATACATTAGTCCTGATTTGTGACTGGGCTGCATCATCTCTCCATCTGTCATATGCCCTCTCACTGGTTCTTTCTCTCCTTTCCGTCTTACTTCTCCTCTGCTTGCAGGATGCTGGAGCCTTCCTCTGTGTGATTGATGACTCCAATGAACACATGCTGTCTGTGTGGGACTGTGCCAAAGGAACCAAGCACACAGAGGTTAAGGTAAAGCAATGCACCAAGACACGCACATGTGCACACACTCACGTTTTCATGCAAGCACACAGGCACGTACAAAAACACACACACACAGATTCCTATTCATATTGCAATCAATACCATTTACAGTATACATCTTGATAAGGCTTCCTTGTGTTATAACAACAAAAATATACCCCTATCTTTGCAGGTAGCCAAGCCTGTAATTTTCATGCGTAGGCTGTTAAAGACGACATTACATTAGTGAAAATCTTCAGATCCCTGAAAAGGAGGCCTATTTGCATAGATTAAGCCAAAATAAATTCTTCCACATCACCTAGTTCTGTCACAGGCTTTTGTCCCAAATGTTTTTACTTCCCTGAGAGTCATTTCAGCGGCGTTGCCACGGCAACTGTGTAAATATTTTAGACTGTGAATTTGTCCTCCGGTGTGTGCTCTATATGCATCTGTGTGTGTGCGTGTTAGGGGGGGTTTGGATATTAGGTGGGTGTTTATATGCATCTGTGTGTGTGCGTGTTAGGGGGGGTTTGGATATTAGCTGGGTGTTTATATGCATCTGTGTGTGTGCGTGTTAGGGGGTTTGGATATTAGGTGGGTGTTTATATGCATCTGTGTGTGTGCGTGTTAGGGGGTTTGGGGGTTTGGATATTAGGTGGGTGTTTATATGCATCTGTGTGTGTGCGTGTTAGGGGGTTTGGGTTTGGATATTAGGTGGGTGTTTATATGCATCTGTGTGTGTGCGTGTTAGGGGGTTTGGGTGTGCGTGTTAGGGGGTTTGGGTGTGCGTGGGGGTTTGGGTGTGCGTGTTAGGGGGGGTTTGGATATTAGGTGGGTGTTTATATGACATCATTTTCTCTCTTGGTCTCAAGTTTCTTGGAGCACACATGCAGAACTTCTCGTATTTTCGCCAAATTGATTTAGCATAAGCATCATTTGTCATGAGTGCCCTAGATTCGAGAATCTCCAGTGAAATTTGGGAGTGGTCACAAGGAGTGGTAAGGGAAAAGGTTCAGCCCACGTAAATCTATAAAATGGTTCAAAGTATGTAACATTTGCCCATCACCCGCTGGACTGTAATGCATCTGCAAATTGAAACTAAGTTGCAGAAGTGTTATGCCCTATCATACAATCTGAACGGTCCTCAAGTCAATTCCAAGGTTGGCAAATTTGTAGAAATGCAGGTTTGAGATAAACATTGGAGTTCACAGTGATTTTGCATTTGAGTGAATTATCTGATTATTAAATGTTCTCCGTGTGTGTGTGTGTGTGTGTGTGCGTGTGTGTGTTAATCCAGAGCACCAACGAGGCAGTGTTTGCAGTGGAGTTCAACCCCAGCGACAGCACCAACATCATCACTTGTGGAAAGTCTCACATCTATTTCTGGACCCTGAGTGCAGGCTCACTCACCAAGAAACAGGGCATCTTCGGGGTGAGGGAAGTCCCTTAACTACTCTTCATCTGAAAAGTATTTTTCACATAGACAAAAGATATGTGACCAATGGGTATATCAAACCCGGCTCATTTGTATGACTCAAGGAAGACTATTCTAGCCCATTGAGCTAAAGACCAACTCTGGAAGCGAAAACGAGTCTGCAGGTCTCACGCAAGGCTACTTCTCACTAAACCTCCTCCGCTACATATCGTCATTCAAACCTATTATCGGTTTGTAATGTTGCTCTTCTTTCCTCCGTCAGAAATACAAGAAACCCAAGTTCATCCAGTGCTTTGTGTTCAGCCTGACGGGAGACGTGCTGACTGGGGACTCGGAGGGGAACATCCTGACATGGGGCAAATCACCCGGCGACGTCAAGACACTGGGGAAAGGAGCCAAAGGTAATGTTACGCTCTGTTCCAAACGGATTCCAAATATGGACTAGGCTCTCCATGTGACATACAGTGTATATAAACTAATAATACAATATCATCTGATTTAGTACCTCCTTAGCCAATAATGTACCAGACATGTGTGGCTGTCTTTTCCGCTTGCTCTCCGAATGTGAGAGACCTGTGACAAAAGACAACAAGGTAATCTTCTTCACCTCCTCTCTCTCTCCCTTCTGTTGAAGAGACGTTCCAGATCATGCGTCAGACACGGGCCCATGACGGCAGTGTGTTTACACTGTGTATGCTGCAGGGGGGCGCTCTCCTCAGCGGCGGGGGCAAAGACCGTAAGATCATCCGCTGGAGCGCAGACCTGGCGCCCGAGCGAGAGTGTGAGGTGAAAGACGCGTGTGTGTGTTTGCATTGTCACTCTTAATAACAAAGCCGAGCGTGTTTCAACATTTAAGACCTTTTTGTATGTATTTGTGTGTCATTTCAGAATAAAGTATATGAATTTATTATAGATTCCAGAAAAGTTTGGTGCGGTCCGTTGCATCACAGATGTAAACGGGGAAGAGCTGTTGGTTGGTACCACCCGAAATGCCATCCTGAGGGGCACTTTCTCTGACGGCTTCGTGGCCATAGTGCAGGTATGTTAACATTGGCATGATGGAGTATGTACTGGGTGGTATGTGAAGTGGTTTGTGGTTAAACACCTGGTCTGCACATGTTCTGCTCTCCGATCTCCTACACTTTTCCGTTCTTCCCAAAGTGCGCACTTTCTCACTCCCCCTCATGGATTTCTAAGTATTATATTGTTGTATACATGAGTCATGACACATGGGTTAGAGGGAGTTTCCACCGTGTCTTACACAATATCCATTCCTTTTAAATCCACAATGGCAGTGAACAAGTGCACACTACAGGGAGAAGCATAGAGAATAGACCCCTAAAACTAGTGTGTGTATTGAGTGTGTGTGTGTTGCTCTCCCCCGTGCAGGGGCATGTGGATGAGATGTGGGGTTTGGCTACTCACCCCTCTCAGGATGTCTTCCTCACCTGTGGACATGACAGACAGGTGTGCGTGTGGAACACAGCGGAGCACAAACTGGACTGGTGCACCACGCTGGAGGTGGGCGGGAGTGGACAATACACAAACACCCCTACACCTGTAAACACATGCACACCCCTACACCTGTAAACACATGCACACCCCTACACCTGTAAACACATGCACACCCCTACACCTGTAAACACATGCACACCCCTACACCTGTAAACACATGCACACCCCTACACCTGTAAACACATGCACACCCCTACACCTGTAAACACATGCACACCCCTATACCTGTAAACACATGCACACCCCTACACCTGTAAACACATGCACACCCCTACACCTGTAAACACATGCACACCCCTACACCTGTAAATACATGCACACCCCTACACCTGTAAACACATGCACACCCCTACACATGTAAACACATGCACACCCCTACACATGTAAACACATGCACACCCCTACACATGTAAGCACATGCACACCCCTACACATGTAAACACATGCACACCCCTACACATGTAAACAAATACTGATATTCATACTGTATTTTTCAGGAGTATGGGCTGTGTGCAGACTTCTGTCCAAATGGGGCCGTGGTGTCTGTTGGGCTCAGCACAGGCAGGTGAGATGCTCCTCTCTGAAATACCACAGCATCAAACTTCTTTCAGGAGACACGTCGCTCTGGCTAGAGAGTAGAGCAGGAAATAGTCCCGGTTAGTATTCACGTAATAATAAGGGATTCGCCTCGACTACACCCACAAATTGGGGAAAACGGACATTGTTTCCTATTCAAATCAAATACATTTTTATAGCCCTTCTTACATCAGCTGATATCTCAAAGTGCTGTACAGAAACCCTGCCTAAAACCCCAAACAGCAAGCAATGCAGCTGTGGAAGCACGGTGGCTAGGAAAAACTCCCTAGAAAGGCCAAAACCTAGGAAGAAACCTAGAGAGGAACCAGGCTATGAGGGGTGGCCAGTCCTCTTCTGGCTGTGCCGGGTAGAGATTATAACAGAACATGGCCAAGATGTTCAAATGTTCATAAATGACCAGCATGATCAAATAATAATAATCACAGTAGTTGTTGAGGGTGCAGCAAGGCAGCACCTCAGGAGTAAATGTCAGTTGGCTTTTCATAGCCGATCATTATGAGTATCTCTACCGCTCCTGCTGTCTCTAGAGAGTTGAAAACAGCAGGTCTGGAACAGGTAGCACGTCCGGTGAACAGGTCAGTGTTCCATAGCCGCAGGCAGAACAGTTCAAACTGGAGCAGCAGCATGGCCAGGTGGACTGGGGACAGCATGGAGTCATCATGCCAGGTAGTCCTGAGGCATGGCCCTAGGGCTTAGGTCCTCCGAGAGAAAGAAAGAGAGGAAGAGAGAATTAGAGAGAGCATACTAAAATTCACACAGGACACCGGATAAGACAGGTGAAGTACTCCAGATATAACAGACGGACCCTAGCCCCCTGACACAAACTACTGCAGCAGAAATACTGGAGGCTGAGACAGGAGGGGTCAGGAGACACTGTGGCCCCATCCAATGATACCCCCAGACAGGGCCAGACAGGCAGGATATAACCCCACCCACTTTGCCAAAGCACAGCCCCCACACCACTAGAGGGATATCTTCAAACACCAACTTACCATCCTGAGACAAGGCCGAGTATTGCCCACAAAGATCTCCGCCACGGCACAACCCAAGGTTGGGGCGCCAACCCAGACAGGAAGATCACGTCAGTGACTCAACCCACTCAAGTGACGCACCCCTCCTATGGACGGCATGGAAGAGCACCAGTAAGCCAGTGACTCAGCCCCTGTAATAGGGTTTGAGGCAGAGAATCCCAGTGGAGAGAGGGGAACCGGCCAGGCAGGGACGGGCGGAGCCAGAGCAAGGGCGGAGCCAGAGCAGGGGCGGTTTGTTGCTCCAGTGCTTTTCCGTTCACCTTCACACTCGTGGGTCAGACTACACTCAATCATATGACCTACTGAAGAGATGAGCCTTCATTAAAGAGTTAATTTTGAGACCGAGTCTCTGTCTCTCACATGGGTAGGCAGACCATTCCATAAAAATGGAGCTCTATAGGAGGAAGCCCTGCCTCCAGCTGTTTGCTTTGAAATTCAAGAGACAATTAGGAGGCCTGCGTCTTGTGACCGTAGCGTACGTGTAGGTATGTACGGCAGGACCAAATCAGAGAGATAGGTAGGAGCAAGCCCATGTAATGCTTTGTAGGTTAGCAGTAAAACCTTGAAATCAGCCCTTGCCTTAACAGGAAGGCAGTCTAGGGAGGCTAGCACTGGAGTAATATGATCAGATTTTTTGGTTCTAGTCAGGATTCTAGCAGCTGTATTTTGCACTAACTGAAGTTTATTTAGTGCTTTATCCAGGTAGCTTGAAAGTAGAGCATTGCAGTAGTCTAACCTAGAAGTAACAAAAGCATGGATTAATTTTTCTGCATCATTTTTGGACAGAAAGTTTCTGATTTTTGCAATGTTATGTAGATGGAAAAAAGCTGTCCTTGAAACAGTCTTGATATGTTCGTCAAAAGAGAGATCATGGTCCAGAGTAACTCGAGGTCCTTCAGTTAAAAAAAAAAAATTGAGGCGACTGTACAACCGTCAAGATTTGTCAGATTCAACAGAAGATCTCTTTGTTTCTTGGGACCTAGAACAAGCATCTCTGTTTTGTCTGAGTTTAAAAAAATAAGAACGTTTGCAGCCATCCACTTCCTTATGTTTGAAACACAGGCTTCTAGCAAGGGCAATTTTGGGGCTTCACCATGTTTCATTGAAATGTACAGCTGTGTGTCATCCGCATAGCAATGGAAGTTAACATTATGTTTTCGAATGACATCCCCAAGAGGTAAAATATATAGTGAAAACAATAGTGGTCCTAAAACGGAACCTTGAGGAACAACGAAATTTACAGTTGATTTGTCAGAGGACAAACCATTCACAGAGACAAACTGATATCTTTCCGACAGATAAGATCTAAACCAGGCCAGAACTTGTCCGTGTAGACCAATTTGGGTTTCTAATCTCTCCAAAAGAATGTGATGATCGATGGTATCAAAAGCAGCACTAAGGTCTAGGAGCACGAGGACAGATGCAGAGCCTCAGTCTGACGCCATTAAAAGGTAATTTAACACCTTCACAAGTGCAGTCTCAGTGCTATGATTGGGTCTAAAACCAGACTGAAGCATTTCATATACATTGTTTGTCTTCAGGAAGGCAGTGAGTTGCTGCGCAACAGCTTTTTCTAACATTTTTGAGAGGAATGGAAGATTCGATACAGGCCGATAGTTTTTTATATTTTCTGGGTCAAGGTTTGGCTTTTTCAAGAAAAAGTGAGTTTGGTACACATCCGGTGGATAGAGAGCCGTTTATTATGTTCAACATAGGAGGGCCAAACACAGGAAGCAGCTCTTTCAGTAGTTTAGTTGGAATAGGGTCTAGTATGCAGCTTGAAGGTTTAGAGGCCATGATTATTTTCATCATTGTGTCAAGAGATATAGTACTAAAACACTTGAGCGTCTCTCTTGATCCTAGGTCCTGGCAGAGTTGTGCAGACTCAGGACCACTGAGCTTTGGAGGAATACGCAGATTTAAAGAGGAGTCCGTAATTTGCTTTCTAATGATCATGATCTTTTCCTCAAAGAAGTTGATGAATTTATTACTGCTAAAGTGAAAGCCATCCTCTCTTGGGGAATGCTGCTTTTTAGATAGCTTTGCGACAGTATCAGGAGGTGAGGCCTCATTTAACACAGTAAATTCATCAGGCTTAAGCCATGTTTCAGTCAGGCCAATGTCTATGTCTATGTCTATGTCTATGTTGGTAGAAGATGAGAGCACCCCTCCAGCTAGGATGGAGTCTGTCACTCCTCAACAGGCCAGGCTTGGTCCTGTTTGTGGGTGAGTCCCAGAAAGAGGGCCAATTATATACAAATTCTATCTTTTGGGAGGGACAGAAAACAGTGTTCAACCAGCGATTGAGTTGTGAGAGCTCATCACTCCCCCTAACTGGGAAGGGGCCAGAGACTCTGCTGTAGAGCTCATCACTCCCCATAACTGGGAGGGGGCCAGAGACAATTTCTCGATGCCGACACATCTTTCTAGCTGATTTACACGCTGAAGCTATGTTGCGCTTGGTGACCTCTGACTGTTTCATTCTAACATCGTTGGTGCCGACGTGGATAACAATATCTCTATACTCTCTATTCTCGCCAGTTTTAGCTTTAGCCAGCACCATCTTCAGATTAGCCTTAACGTCGGTAGCCCTGCCCCCTGGTAAACAGTGTATGATCGCTGGATGATTCGTTTTAAGCCTTACTGAAACATAATACTAATACTGTGGGTAATGGACTCGCCAATGACTAGGGTTTTCAAGTTGTCAGAGCTAATGGTGGGAGGCTTCGGCGTCTCAGACCCCGTAACGGGAGGAGTAGAGACAAGAGAAGGCTCGGCCTATTGACCCCCAGTTCAATAAAAAAATATATACAGAAATAACAAAACACGCCGAAAAGCTGTTGTGTTGTTCAATCTACATGTGTCCACGTCAAAAATCCCATCCTGCTGTTCAATGTGGGAGAGTGGGAAATGTGGGTACGCGGTGTCCAAGTAAGTTACGAGTAGCTATGTGTGTGGAAAACATTTAATCACAGGTAAGACAATGTAACTTGTTTAGTACGGGCCATTTGTAACTCCACTCACTACTTGTAGCTGTATTGTCTGTTTTTGTATTGTTGGTCTTGGATAGCTTAATATTCCGGCCCGTAGCTAGCACTCACTCAGTCAAGAGCTGACAAGGTACAAATCTGTTGTTCTGCCCCTGAACAGGCAGTTAACCCACTGTTCCTTGGCCGTCATTGAAAATAAGAATTTGTTCTTAACTGACTTGCCTAGTTAAATTAAAAACAAGAACATTCAGTTTAAAGTTTTTGCTGTGAGCCAATGTTTTAGGTAAACAAACGTTGTGGACAGGGTCGCGACGTTCTCTCTCATACCAAGCATTATCAACTCATATAAAGAGTCAATCAATATAAATACTTGCATGTTAATTACCATGCCTTTGTGACATGAACCCATACAAAATGATACACAACCCCAAGATGATAAAAAAAACATAATTGTTTGGTGGTTCAAACCTTCAAACTGGTTGTCTGCCTCTCTGCCCAAACCCCCCACCTACCACCCCCTACCCCCCACCTCCACCCCCTGTAACAGATGGCTGGTTCTTGACCTGCAGACCAAAGAGGTGATCTCCGACTACACCGACGGGAATGAACAGCTGTCCGTCATGAGATATTCACCAGGTCAGAGGTTAAGCTCCTTTCCTCAGTGTCTCAGAATGGATCGAATTTCAACCGTGATTCAGTAATATGTACTCACTTGGCACTATGATGGATCTCTATTATTTATGAAAAAATGTATTGCCTTTATTTGGAACCTGCCTTTGTTTTAATTTCCCCTTTCAGACGGTAGCTTTTTGGCCGTGGGTTCCCATGACAACTTCATCTACGTCTACAACGTCACCGAGTGTGGACGGCGCTACTCCCGCTACGGAAAGTGCAATGTAAGTTGCAGTATATTCTGGGGTGTTGGGGATGGTTGTGGATTATTTATGTAATGAATGAGTTGTTCATTGTGGGGTACAGTAGGGCTCAGGACACATTTGTCATGGTGTTTAGGTGTCGTGTCAATATTTTATGTCTGTTATTTTTAGGGTCACTCCAGCTTCATCACTCACCTTGATTGGTCCAAAGATGGGAAGTACATTATGTCCAATTCGGGCGACTACGAAATCCTTTACTGTGAGTGACTGTGAAAATGTCTACATTTCCATGTGTCATTTGAACATGTGTATATTTGTATAGTATAATATGTCTTATTTTCCTTAGTTATCCTAATGACTATTGGTCTTCTCAAACAGGGGACGTTGCTGGAGGGTGCAAACTGTTGAGGAATCGCTATGAGAGCAAAGACCGAGAATGGGCGTCCTACACCTGCGTACTGGGCTTCCACGTCATGGGTGAGAGTGACAAAGTGACCACCCTGTTGCGGGAGAACCTTCCTGCAATGCGGGACATTTTAAAACTTGTAGTGTATTTGAGGTTTAAAAAGGCTTCTGAAGTTTTTAATTTACACTTAGACATGTCAGACTTTTATTTTCCCTTATGAAAAATGTATCAACACCTAGAAAAATGTCCATTAATTATAATCCACATAATAATTCATATTTCTTGTTGCTGCAGGATTATTTTCCTGCTGTAGCAAACTGTCTCAAATTAAGATCCTACATCCATATTTCAAAGCTCTCAGCATCACACAACCCCTTAGCAGTGACTAAGTATTCAACCTGTATTGTGTGTTCTGTCTGTCCCATAGGTGTGTGGTTGGAAGGTTCAGACGGTACAGACATCAACGCCCTCTGTCGCTCCCACAGTGAGAGGGTGGTAGCGGTGGCTGACGACTTCTGTAAAGTCCACCTCTTCCAGTATCCCTGCCCAAAACCCAAGGTCAGGGATAGCACAGCTCCACATTTACAATTGATTTCCCTTATTTTTACTCCTTGCACCAAAACGTTCACCGCATATCAACTGTCTTCTTTTACCCATCAGGCCCCAAACCACAGTTATGAGGGCCACGGCAGTCATGTGACCAATGTGCGCTTCACCCACTGTGACAGTCACTTGCTCTCTATGGGTGGCAAGGACACCTGTATCCTCCAGTGGGAGGTCAAGAGAGCAGGAACATCGGATGGTGGAGACCGCCTACACTCTGCATCCTTCACCAGTTCCCCAGAACCTTAAAGGTGGGAAAGAGACATTAAGAGTAAATCTAATCACATTTTATTCGTCACATGCTCCAAATACAACAGGTGAAGACCTTACTGTGAAAAGCTTACATACAAGTCCTTAACCAGTTCTAACAAAATAGTTAAGAAAATATTTACTAAATAAACTAAAGTAAAAAAATGTAAAAGCAACACAATAAAATAACAATAACGAGGCTATATACATGGTAAGACAATGTCAATGGGTGGGGGTACAGCTCATGTAGGTAGGGGTAAAGACAGAGTGATAGAGAGGCAGAAGGGAGAGACATTTTTACAGAGTGGGGAGTAACGTAGACTGGGAGGGAACTGGCTGGCCCTTGTATATCAGTACAAAAGTTGTAAGGTCAGCCAAGGACCTGTGGTGTATTGTTTCATTGGATTCTTACAGTACAGAAGGCTTTGGATTCCATAGGATTCTCTTTTCAAGCATGATATTAGCCCCACATGATGAAATGGAAACGTTAGTACATCTGGGCACAATCTACTTCTCAAATTAAGTGAAATTCCTAATCTGACATTTGAAAAAGGTCAAGCTTTCAAATCAACTGCCTGTTTGACTGCCATCATCAACTGACGACAAAGGGATCAATTGTTGAGAACATTCCAAAATATCCCATTTTGTTTACATGTTTGTTTACCATACAAGCGTACCGTAGTGGTGTTTTATGGTTATCGTCTTGTCAGAAAAGTAATATCATACATATTGTGCCTGATTGCTATCTAGGAATATTTAGCTTTTTTTTTGTGCTTCAAACTTTTGCATTTTGCTAGACTGTGACAATATTTCAAGTACATTTACTCATTAGTTTCAACTGCAATATCTCCTGTATTAGACATTCATTCATGTTTACCTTATTGTAGTACACTTTTGGATTTGCTATCTTCTGTGTTTATTTAAAAGTACTTTTGAATGTGTCATCGTTTCCTATGTCTGTAGATATTTCTATCAATAAACAATTACAAAAAACTATGCTTATGAATTCCTAGCATCTTTATTTCTAAACGTATTCAAGCATTTCCAGTGGGTTGTACTTGTACTCAAATTATTTATACATCATTGGTTGTTCTGTAAGTTCTAAAACCTGTATGCTATCGAAATGCTCGCTAGAGGGCAGTGTTGTTCAAATAAGGGCCATATTGACTTGTCATTCTGCTACAGCTACTGTAGAAAGTACTATATCTGAGTCTAGACTCTGGAAGTGGTGGAAGGCTGTATACGTGTCTCGTCAATGTGTTAATCTGCATACTCAATGCTCAACATGTCAACCAGATGATCTGCCTTCAGTATTACTTTAGTTATAGCTATTGGGTTATAAACCATGTTGGTTACATTTTTGATATTTTATTAACTTAATCAGTGGTTCTTAGTGTTTAACGGTGATAGTTGGAGCAACTGTTATGAATTGTGTGTGTGGTCGGAGTTTTCCGATTCTAAACGACGTTATTTTCCGAAGATGACGTTTTCGAACGGGAGGGGGGACAGTGTGTGTGGTGTAGTGTGTGTGTGTGTGTGTGTGTGAACTGAGCAGAGGTGAAGAAGAGGAGGATGAAGCTGGGAACGGAGGATGGGAGGAAGAGTGGAATAAGCGACAGGCTAGCTATCAAGGGCTGTGTATGCATGCCTGCAAGTGTGAATGCGTGAGTGAGGAAGAGGGAGGTGGTTATCGGACTGAAACAAAGACGCATTTTGGAACCCCGAAACATTAACGGAAACTTTAAACTTTTACCAGCCAGAGCTTGGCAACTGTGCCGGGTCCCGGCTTTGTTTCGAGGCAGGGGAGGTTTACAATAAATGTAGGGATAAAATAGCCCCAGATCGAATTTTTTTTACGCAAGAGGGGAATCCCTTGGATAGTGTTTGTTGGGGGTAACGAGAGAATGGCGGCCAACATGTACCGAGTGGGAGGTAAGTCTCTTTTTTTTTTGAGACCTCTCAGCGTGATTGTTCGCTAGCTATGCTAGGGTAGTTAGCTAGCTGATTTGCATTTGCTAGCTAGCGAGTGATAGTTATTTCCGCGAAGGCTGGCTAACTAACAGGCTAACGCTACCCAGCTAACTTGTTAGCAGGACATGTCAAATTATAACGCGTTCCTTGGCTATTGGTAGCGTGAACTAGTTTAGCTTATAGTTTAGCTTGATTTAGTTGGCTGTAAGACTTTAATCAACTTGCAGTGTAACGTTAGCTGGTATAGTTAAGTTTATAACTAACCATTTTAACGCTAGTTGAAACCAACAAGTTAACTTGAGTATGATAAAGTTACTCAAACATGTTTGTTTTACTTAGCCAGGTAACGTTAGCATACTCGACTGCAAGCGTTAGGTACCATCTGTCACTTGGTTTGGCTAGATCGCTAACGTCAACTTACAGCTAGCTAGCAAGTTAGCTTGCTGGCTCTGTAGGTAGTTAGCGTATGCTACCAATCATAACTAGAATCAATTGTCGTACTAAGTGGGAAGCAGCTGTATTGTTCAGAAGATAATCCCAAACTTCAATCTGTTCCGCAATTTATACTCATCGTTAACATGTAGCTACATTGTTTACATAGGTTACAATATGGTGCATTTAGCAAGCTAACAATACTCACGTCTGTATGTTAAACGCCGGTAAACGTGTGATAGCTAGGTCGCAAGCTGGCCATAGCTAAACCGTCTGGATTCCTCTTCAACCCACAGGGTCGACAGCTTTATTTGACTATCAACATTGCCATTTTCTAAGATTATATTATTGGTGGTGGGAAAGATTATCAACATCAGTGGACTTGACTTGGTGCGACGTTGATTGTTCTTAATGTCTTGGCTTGAGTCCGTGTTTTGGTTGATGCACAGCCACTGACTGAACCAGTGAAATATATAGCCATGATGATACACACTGATACATTCTTGCTGTTTTATCGTTGTATAAGGTCCCACAAGAGCGTCTGTTTTTAGGTCACGGTGATTAAACGGTGCAGTGTCAGAGGAGATGCTACATTGTTTCTGTGCATAATACAATGTAGTCAAGCTCTTGTGCAAAATAGCCCCACAGAAAGCATTGGGCCAAACATCATTGATATGATTACTACTAGTAGATGACGTGTTGCAGTACATGAATTATGATAATGAATGCCTTATTTTATAGGCAACTGTATATATGGATATAACCCCTGACTGTCTGAAAGCCACATGACAGCAAGGCATTGTTTCGGTTGCAGCATTATGCATTTATTTAGTCTCTACGAACATGGCAATTACAGTATGGTATTTAAACCTTTTAAACCCCCTCACCTCAGTTATCTTGGCCTTGAGACTGTGCCTGAGATGGCACTGCTCTGCAGATGGTTGTGTCTTCCGGCCTGTCTGTTGATAATGCCTGCCTGCTTATAGTCCCCCACATCAGTAACTTCACAACACTGCCTCCCAGCACCTCAGAGCGCGACAAAATACTTATGCACCCGTGCACCGTCGACCTACTGGAGGGAATCTTCCCCGAGAGCTCGAACAAAGAGTCAACCATTAAGTCTAATGTTGTGACGTTCATGCCAATTTTCTTGCTCCAGTCAAGGTGGTCACAAAGACCCGTGCCTAGCAGATTGTCTACCCATTTGGGCAGCTCTGGGCCAGTGTCTCACTAAGAGTGCTGATCTAGGATCAGATCTCCCCTGTCCGTTTAATCTTATTCAGGCTAAACTGATCCTAAGACAGCACTCCTACTTAGAGATGTGTTCTGAATAAGGGCCTTGGTTTGGTATGTGTCTAAAACCTGTTGTTTATGGTGAATTTCAAAGCAAAACCAAAGTGTTGTGTTAAGCGAGTTCTGTTATCTTCCCAAACAGTAGTGACAGTACAGTGGACGCTGTCACAGCTACTAACTGTTGCTGCTTCTCCGTGGTGAAGCTTTTACTTTTGACGTGTCACTCTTGACATTATGCGTGTGGAAATAAATTGTGGGTGGAAATTAAATTGAGCCAAAAATGATTAATTGGGACATGAGGGCGGCCTGTTGTATTTGCTCAGTGAGGCGGTTAGTCCCGAGGGTCCCACATTTCATCGTTTTAAATGTTTATCTGCACCTCATTTGAAAAAGTATAGTCTAGTGGATTTAGGCCTACTACTATATTCAAAACAGTCCTTTACCTCACAGAAAACCATGTCACTCTTATCATGAATAGCTTTTACTTGCCTCCATTAGCTGAATTGAATGGCTTGGTCTAGGGCTATGCCCTGTTTTATAGCCAGAGGAGCCTATCGACAGGCTGGGTACAAGTCCTGTTGATATAAAGCGCATGGAATGAATCAATGGAGCAGTGCTTGCCACAGATGTTTTGTATGTAGCAATAGACCCACTAGTAGGGCTGTGATGGTCATGGAAATTTGGATGGCAGTAATCGGCCAGACTAATGACCGTGGTTCACATAACTGTTTGAATAACAAAAAAATTACTATCATTTTTAGGGATGCACGACATATCTGTTAACTTATCGGAATCTGACGATATTAGTTAAAAATGCCAACATCGGTATCGGCCCGATGTCTCGTTTAACGCCGATTTTAAAAACCGATGTCAAAGCTACCGTGCATACCCACTATAACGTAGGTACATGACGTAACGACGCCACATAAAATTTGGCGCTACACGTGCAACACAGCATTCCTAACCTAGCCCACAATGCCTGCTGTGTAGATGGAGCAATCAACAAGTCAAGCAGTCATTTGAAAGAGTAACAAAACTTTAGCGAGACAACTCAAAGACAAAAATCCATTAAAGCCAAGATAATGGAATTCATTGCCCTTGACAATCAACCGTTCTCTGTCGTGGGTGATGTTGGCTTTCGCCGACTGGTCGAGCACCGGTGCACACTACCAAGTGTGCTATTTTTCAGATGTTGCCCTTACACAGTAATCGCGTCACTGCTATTACCTTCACAGCATACATACTATGGAATGCCATTTGGGTCTTTGCGTGTCAAAAAAAAGAGTAGTATTGTCAAAGCTGTACAAAAATGTCAGCAAACACCGGCCACGAACGATGTGTTTACAATACCGCTTTGGTAATAAAGCATCATTTGTTCGACCGCAGCATAGCTAGCACCAATACAACCAGCCTGAAAACAATGAGCAGTAAAAACTGCAGTCGTTTTCATTATTCTTAGTAATGATTTAGGAATCCTTGTAAGTATTAGCTAGGTTGCCACTTGTTGTTCGCCTATTAAAATTGAACTTCAGTAAATGAAAATAAATAGCAACCCTGTTGCCCAAAGCTAACATTATAAGCAGCCAGCTAGCTTCATCTGGCTAATGAGGCTCGACCGGACCGGGCTATGTGTTGTGAAGCTAGCCACAATAAGAATTAGGCACAATAGTGGAATTTGCGGTTTGCCTTCAAAATAAGTGTCATTGACAGTGATGCAAATTAATACAAATAGTAGAATTATGCCATACTTTTATTTTGAGCCCAAAGTCCGCTATTGTCGCTAATCCTTATTGTGGCTAGCTTCACGTAGATAGGTCCGACCACCAATAATCAAATAACCCTAATTTCTAAAACAGTTCTTATTTTAGATGACAGCTAGCTAACTGTATAGCTAACTATAGCTACTCAAACAGATTGTCATTTTGCTATGTTTTTGGGGAAGAACTACATTGTTTGTATCCATGAGCTTGCTTGCTTTTTTTTATGACCAGCACTGTAGGTGTACGAGACAACTTTACCAGCATCATCGCATACATATCAATGAATCGTTGTGACATATGAAATGTGAGTGATTGTGTAATAACTACGTAAAAAATGTATGAATGCGTTCAATTATTATTTGACGTGCAGTCATATTCAGGTCCTGATTGGTCAACAAGCTTGTTTGACACGTCAAATAGTGTTATATTTTGACACGCAAAGAACCAAACGGTGTTCCTTAGAAATCCTGGTTGAGAATGAAATGACTGAACAAAGGAACAACGGAACAGCACAGCAAGTAAGTGAAATAAATAGGTTTTGATTATATTTGACTGGTAATGAGGACATATTTAAATGCCAACAAATTAACTTTGTGTCACCTTTATTTAACTAGGTAAGTCGGTTTAGAACACATTCTTATTCACAGTGACGGCCCGGACGACGCTGGCCAATTGTGCGCCGCACTATGGGACTCTCAATCACGGCCGGATGTGATACACCCTGGATTCGAACCAGGGACTGTAGTGACACCTCTTGCACTGAGATGTCGTGCTTTAGACTGCTGTGTGTGTGTGTGTGTTAACTATTTAACTGTACCAGAATGCTTAAAAGGCCACAATATTTAAATATCGGTTATCGGTATCAGTTTTTTTTTTTTTTGTCAAGGAAAATATCGGATATTGGTATCGGCCAAAAATGTAAAATCGGTGCATCACTAATTATTTTAAAACATGCATTTTCTCCTTACCTTCTCTCCCTACTGCATTTGCTGCCATAGAAAGATAATAAACAGGCTTCCCTATTCCAGTCAATGATGGCATAATGTGTGGACTGGACGCCATTGAGAGTGTACCCAGAGGCTCAAAGCAGGAAGTAAAAGCAGGAAGTGTACCCATCAATATGTGCTGTGATTTGTTGATTAAACTCAACTGACATTACAAAAAATACATTCCACTGCGTGAGTCACATCAGTTAACAATACGTCATACCATGCAGCCATTGTGACTGTACCCATGAGTTTACCAGTCATTGCCAACTGCACGAATGCCCGGTTGTCCCGTCTTCAGTCAGCTGTTAGGTCGCCACACAAATGTTTTTATTCTTCAAATAACTATTGGTGATACTGATATTTTTCTATACATTACTAAATGTAAAAAAAAATGTAAAATTAACATCACAGACATTTGGTTAGTGCTGACAAAGTATCTGAGCTGAGGTTGTCTTCTCAGACTGTGTTCCCCATTCCTCTTCAAAAAAAAACTCCCTGGTCCGGGAGGCACCGCTTCAGCCTAATGTCTCTCACTGATTCAGGCAGGCAAGGAGCCCCCATAGCAGAAAGAGGGAGGACACGGGGCAAGACGGAGAGCCTAGAACATGGATGAGTGTGGAGAAAGAGGGATAAATGGTTGAAGGGAAAGAAAATAGGGGACCTCTTTCTCTTAAGTGTTGAGACAGTCAGCATAGGACTTCCCCTGTAATAGTGTGAGAAATGTGCTCCCACTCCAACCCCCCTTTTATTGAATGGGTATGATGCATTTAACTGATAATGCCCAAGAAGCCTGTGTTTGGAGGATATACATTGGCACGGGTGTTGTTAGGCCTGAAACGAAGTGCCGGCAAATAGTGCCAATATATCCTCCAAACACCGGTTTCGAGGGCATTATCACCTTTATACAACTGGTTACCAACATATTCAAATAATGATTGAAATATTTTTATTGAAAACATTATTTTGATGTATTTATTCATACTATTTCTCCGCGTGTGTGGTTCCCACAGTGAAGCATGGAGGAGGAGGTGTGGCGGTGCTTTGCTGGTGACACTGTCTGTGATCTATTTAGAATTCAATGCACACCTAACCAGCATGGCTACCACAGCTTTCTGCAGTGATACGCCATCCCATCTGGTTTGTGTTCAGTCCCACTATCATTTGTTTTTCAACAGACTGTTGGAAAAGCACTCCAGGTGAAGCTGGTTGAGAGAGAGCCAAGTGTGCAAAGCTGTCATCAAGGCAAAGGGTGGCTACTTTGAAGAATCTAAAATATATTTGATTTGTTTAACACTTTTTTTGGTTACTACATGATTCCATATGTGTTATTTAATAGTTTATGTCTTCACTATTATTCTACAATGTAGAAAATAGTCCAAATAAAGAAGCCCTGGAATGAGTAGGTGTGTCCAAACTTTTGACAGGTACTGTGTGTGTAAACACATTTTATTATAACATAACACCTGAATAACGAATGAACCATATATAAAACAAACCAGCCATTTGAACATATGTGTTGTTCCAACAAATAAGGCTATAAAAACAATAACCCACATTTGGAAAGGCTACAAATTACAAAATGGGCCCAAATAAAGTCAACCAAATAGCCTTTGTACGAAATTAAACCAAATAAATGAGTGCAAGTAAGTATTTCAAGGCACACTTAACAGAATATTTTAGCCTTGGCCTGAGCTACATTTCCTTTGAAATAAGACGCATCTGTGAAAAGGTTTTGAAAATTCAACAAATAACTGCAATGAAGAACATTTCGGCCTATGTTCCTTTTCGTTATATCTTACCTAAAATGTTTCTGGCAAGGAACACAAGCATGTTCACCTTTTCTGGCTTTAATAGACTGTGGAGTGTGGTAACGATCAGTAACCTATTGCCTGTTGCACTGAAAACACAATAAGATGGAAGACTTGTTGCACAGATGCAGAGGTAGGCCTATTTGCGGGCGACGTTGGCCCAGAGAGCAAAGTGACCCTCATTCGCTCTCCACCATGAGTGGGTCATCAGATCCACCGATGACATCTTCGAGTAGGTAGAATGTGAGCTCTGCGCTGGCCCACTGTGTGACAGGTTTACTCCGCTCTCCCAAGTCGACCGCCCAGGGATGTCTTCTATGGTGAACATGCGCACTCGGTCTCAGTGGAAATGGTCAGAAATCACAATTTGAAAGGGTTTCGTATCACACAGGAGGCCAACGATGTGTGGTTACAAATCACCATTCAAAGGTGTCTGGTACAACATTACCATATGATTTGGTTTATATTTGTTTATTTGCAGACAAGAAAATATGATTTCCACATTGTACGCCAATGATTAGACTTCGGGTGGTTTGTGCATTACACAGGGTCGTCACTAGTTGCCACAGACATAAATCCCGCCTATTTCTTCAATTCTTCTCTAATTAAAATCTGCTTTTAAACCTTCCCTAACCTCCACCCTAACCACATTTCTAACCTCATGTCTAACCTTAAATTAAATATATATTTCCCCCTCATTCATTTTCTCGATATAGCCAGATTGTTTACTGCGTTGCTCGGTAACTATGCGCTTCCCAAGCCCTGGAATTAAAAAACAACAACTATATCAACGATGTTTGGACAGGTCGAAGGGAGGATGTGTCATTCCAGACATTGCCCAACCCTAGTATGTCATCACCAGTTATCATATATTTGCTTGTGTTTTGTAGATGTGTTGAACAGGGCTTTTGATTAGTCAGGACAGTCATTTAGCTGAGAGATATGGTACAGGCCCAGTGGTCTTTGCTGTGACCTGCAAATGACCCCTAAAACACACGGGTAGGTTTCCCTTCCACTCCACTGCTAGAACCAAAATATTGTCCACATGGGGCAAAATATCATGCGTCATGGCATATAACTGGCGAGGAAGCCGTTATGGTGGGTTAAGGTTTGATATTGTAACCTAGACCTTGTTTGTAGGCTAGGCCTATAATAGTGCAGGCATGCAGCAAACCTATTTTTGTGTTGTCTTGGAAGTGATTGGAAATGAGTAACATCCTGGTTAATTCATTATCACTTCAGCAACTCTGGAATAACCGACTACTCTTCCTTGGTCAAACATTGGTTAGCCTAGTATTTAAATCAAATCCAATTTTATTGGTCACATACACATGGTTAGCAGATGTTAATGTGAGTGTAGCGAAATGCTTGTGCTTCTAGTTCCGACTGTGCAGTAATATCTAACAAGTAATCTAACAATTTCACAACAACTACCTTATACACACAAGTGTAAAGGAATGAATAAGTCCATATAAATACATGGATGAGTGATGGCCGAACGGCATAGGCAAGATGCAGTAGATGGTATAGAGTACAGTATAAACATTATATAAAGTGGCATTTAGGCTGTGCCATTTGAAAATAAACCCATCCTAGCCAGTGTGAAGGCCGTAGCTTGTGTCCGCTGAGGAATTTAGCCTGATGACACTGCAGGCAGTCTTTTGAATGGGATATTCAGTGTTCGTCAAATCAAAGTTTATTTGTCATGTGCACCCGATACAACAGGTGTAGACCTTACAGTGAAATGCTTACTTACAGGCCCTTACCAACAGTGCAACTTTTAAGTAAAAAATAGGTATTAGGTGAACAATAGATAAGTACGGAAATGACAGTAAAAAGACAGTGAATAATAACAGTAGCGAGGCTATGTACAGGCACTGGTTAGTGCCGTTGACCCTGGATAAACTATCATTGGGCTGTGTGAAAGAGATGCAGGCCCACCGTCTCTGTAGGTAAAGGCTTAGAGCTTAGTTCATTGAATGGAAGTCTCATTTTTTGTCACTTTTTTTAGTCACACCAGTGTCTTTCATAATGTAGCTGTATTCTGAGAAGTGAGGGAATTAAATTCCTAGACCTCGCAAGCAAGCACCAATCATGTTAGGAGGTAGCCTGCCATGTCCGAGTGGATATTACCTCACTTGTCTTTTGAAATGGAAGACACACAAACAGGACAGGACGTGTTGTGCAAAGCTATTTGCTCTCCCTACCCAGCACCAGTCGCCATTTTTGCTAGATTGATTTTGCCTGGCCAAACCCAGCCTGCGTGACGTCATTACTGTGGTGGGTAGTGGGTTCCCGTTTAGTCATATTTAGTAATTGACTGTACAAGGACTCACAGTCCCAAACTCCTCACACAACAAGGGTTTTCCTTTGAACATGTTACAGTAACCAAAGAGATCAAGTTCAAAGTCCCACACACTGAATTGACATGATACAGATTTGTATGATTTCTACTTTCTCTTTCCCTTTCAGATTACTTGCTGACATTACTTTGTAAAGGTTTTGAGAAGTCTGTCTTAACCCATTCTACCCAGCAACCCAGTTGACCTGATCCAGCAGAATAGTCAAAGAGCTCATTTATGTAACACAAGGTTGGTGGAATAATCTACTGTTGAAGTCTGAAGTTTACATACACCTTTTCGTTTAAACTCATCTAACCATTTATTCTGATTTAGGATCACCACTTTATTTTAAGAATATGATATGTCAGAATAATAGTAGAGTGATTTATTTTAGCTTTTATTTATTTCATCACATTCCCAGTGGGTCAGAAGTTTACATACACTCAATTAGTATTTGGTAGCATTGCCTT
Organism: Oncorhynchus tshawytscha; assembly: GCF_018296145.1. Classification (NCBI taxonomy): domain Eukaryota; kingdom Metazoa; phylum Chordata; class Actinopteri; order Salmoniformes; family Salmonidae; genus Oncorhynchus; species Oncorhynchus tshawytscha. Next base: position 29,327,940 of record NC_056443.1, read on the forward strand.
TAAATTGTTTAACTTGGGTCAAAGGTTTTGGGTAGCCTTCCACAAACTTCCCACAATAGGTTGGGTGAATTTTGGCCCATTTCTCCTGACAGAGCTGATGTAACTGAGGTAGGTTTGTAGGCTTCCTTGCTCGCACATGCTTTTTCAGTTCTACCGGATTGAGGTCAGGGCTTTGATGGCCCCTCCAATACCTGCCATTTTGCCACAACTTTGGAAGTATGCTTGGGGTCATTGTCCATTTGGAAGACCCATTTGCGACCAAGCTTTAACTTCCTGACTGATGTCTGGAGATGTTGCTTCAATATTTCCACATAATTTTCCTCCCTCATGATGCCATCTATTTTGTGAAGTGCACCAGTCCCTCCTGCAGCAAAGCACCCCCACAACATGAGGCTGCCACCCCCGTGCTTCACTGTTGGGATGGTATTCTTCGGCTTGCAAGCCTCCCCCTTTTTCCTCAAAACATAACGATTGTCATTATGGCCAAACGGTACTATTTTTGTTTCATCAGAACAGAGGACATTTCTTCAAAAAGTATGATCTTTGTCCCCATGTGCAGTTGCAAACCGTAGTCTGGCTTTTTTAATGGTAGTTTTGGAGTAGTGGCTTTTTCCCTGCTGAGCGGCTTTTCAGGATATGTCGATATAGGACTGATTTTTACTGTGGATATAGATACTTTTGTACCTGTTTCCACCAGCATCTTCACAGGGTCCTTTGGTGTTGTTCTGGGATTGATTTGCACTTTTCGCACCAAAGTGTGTTCATCTCTAGGAGACAGAACGCGTCTCCTTCCTGAGCGGTATGACGGCTGCGTGTTCCCATGGTGTTTATACTTGTGTACAAATTGTTTGTACAGATGAACGTGGTACCTTCAGGCATTTGGAAATGACTCCCAAGGATGAAACAGACTTGTGGAGGTCTACAAATTTTTTTTGAAGTCTTGGCTGATTTCTTTTGATTTTCCCATGATGTCAAGCAAAGAGGCACTGAGTTTGAAGGTAGGCCTTGAAATACATCCACAGGTACACCTCCAATTGACTTTAATTAGCCTATCAGAAGCTTCTAAAGCCATGACATCATTTTCTGGAATTTTCCAAGCTGTTTAAAGGCACAGTCAATTTAGTGTATGTAAACTTCTGACTCACTGGAATTGTGATACAGTGAAATAATCTGTCTGTAAACAATTGTTGGAAAAATTACTTGTGTCATGCAGAAACCGACTTGCCAAAACTATAGTTTGTAAACAAGAAATTTGTGGAGTGGTTGAAAAACAAGTTTTAATGACTCCAACCTAAGTGTATGTAAACTTCTGACTTCAAGTGTGTGTACACACACAGTACCAGTCAAAAATGTGGACACCTACTCATTCATGTTTTTTTAATTACATTTTTTTTTCTACATTGTGGAATAATAGTGGAGACAAACTATGAAATAACACATGGAATCATGTAGTAACCCAACAAGTGTTGAAACAAATCAAAGTATATTTATTTTATATTTTTCAAAGTTGCCAACCTTTGCCCTGATGACAGCTTTGCAGAATGCTTTTCCAACAGTCTTGAAGGAGTTCCCACATATGCTGAGCACTTGTTGGCTGCTTTTCCTTCACTCTGCGGTCCAACTCATCCCAAAACATCTCAATTGGGTTGAGGTCGGTTGATTGTGGAGGCCAGGTCATCTGCTGCAGCACTCTGTCACTTCTTTGCAGCAGTTTGACCATGAATGCCTGATTCACGTAGTCTCCTCTGAACAGTTGATGTTGATGTTTCTGTTACTTGAACTCTGTGAAGCAATTTCTGAGGCTGGTAACTAATTATCTTATCCTCTGCAGCAGAGGTAACTCTGGGTGGCGGTCCTCATGGGAGCCAGTTTCATCATAGTGCTTGATGGTTGTTGCAACTGTTCTTGAAATGTTTCAGATTGACTGACCTTAATGTCTTAAAGTAATGATGGACTGTTTGTCTTTGCTTATTTGAGCTTTACTTGCCATAATATGGACTTAGTGCTATTTGGTAAAAGACCATCTTCCTTGTCACAACACAACTGATTGGCTCAAACGCATTAAGAAGAACATCAATTCCACAAATTAACTTTGAAGAAGGCATACCTGTTAATTGAAATGCATTCCAGGTGACTACCTCATGAAGCTGGTTGAGAGAATGCCAAGTGTACAAAGCTGTCATCAAGGCAAAGGGTGGTTGCTTTGAATAATCCCAAATGTAAGATATATTTTGATTTGGTTAACACCGTTTTGGTTACTACATGATTCCATATGTGTTATTTCATAGTTTTGACGTCTTCACTATTCTACAAAGTAGAAAATAGTAAAAATAAAGAAAAACCCGTGAATGAGTAGGTGTCCAAATTTTGGCTGGTACTGTATGTATGTATGTATGCATGTATGTATGCAGTTTCATTACTATTATTTTGACTGAGGATGCGTCAGAAATGGCATCCTGCTTCCTATCTGATGCACTACTTTTGTCCAGAGCTTCATTGAGGCTGCCATTTCATGTCAGGCTGAGAATTGCCAAGGACCTTACGACAAGATGTTATCATGATACTTCGGTGCTGATACGATGTATTGCGATTCTTAATGCGTTATGATTCAATAACGTGATTTTATTGCAATTTTTCCACACGTATTGCTCACTACGTTATATGTCTGCTGCAGAGAGACGAGAGCTTGAGATTTGTTTTGATCAGTCATGGAAATAGAAAGACAAATATTCAAGAAAGGCAATTTGGCAAGCTTTGGAAGTGCCGCCCAATAGTAATTGACCGCTCTTGTCACGTCTCTCTCAGACGGCCAATGGGAACGTGGAAGCCAAGGTGGTGTGTCTGTTTCGGAGGAGGGACATCTCGGGCAACCTCAACACTCTGGCCGACAGCAACGCAAGTGAGTACAACCGTCTTTCTACCTGTCTACTTCAGTCTCTCTCTTAGTCTGTCAGAACTGCTTTTCACTGCTTTCTAATACATACTGCTTGAGAGCGGGCTAACTCGTATCTCTGTGCTAAACTAATGCTGTGTTGTCCATGCTCTCTGTAAAGTTATTGAAGAGCATTATTAGTCTAGACGAAACATCCTCTTTCAACCAGTTTATTATCTCCATCCAGGATATGAGTACTGTTTTGTGTTCCAATCAGATTGGCATCTCCCTCTGCACTACCAGCAGGCAATTGGCTCTCTCTCTAAGTAGAGGGATGCTCCGGTTGCATCCCAAACGGTACCCTATTTCCTATGTAGTGCACTATTTTTGACCAGATCCTTATGGGTCTTTAGTGCGCTACTTTTGACCCATCTATGGAATAGGGTACCGTTTGGAACACACCCTCAGTCTCCTTCTGAAGCACAACTGTGTGTGAGAGACTGTGCACAGTGCTGTTCCACTGCAGCTTTTAGTAGGAAGTGGATACTGATGTAGGATTCATTTTCTATGGAGAAGGGAAAGTTAGTTTTTGTTTCTATCGTGAATCACACTGTACTTGTTTGTTGTAGTAGGACTAAGAGTGTCTGGCTATTGGTTTGAGAGTCAGTGTTTAAATCACACACAGTCAAGGGTACCTCACTGAAGTGACCTGGTGCAGAGAGGTGGCGATGAAGGGGTAGAGAGGAGAGAGAGGAGGGATGGAGAGGTGTAGGGAGAGCAAGTGGGTGCCGAGGTAGTTAGGTGATGCTAATGACACACCGATGACCTGAGAGTTCTCCTTGGATTCTCTCTCTCACACACACACACACACACACATCTCTAACATGGTGGGCTGCATTCAGTGCTCCAGACAAGACACTCCGATCCACACCTCAAAATGGATGCATTATCCATCGATCTGGAATGCAAATTTATAGTAGTAAGTCACTCTGGATAAGAGCTTCTGCTGTGAAGTAAAACTTTGGTCCTGTCTGTGGCTGTTTAGTGACATTAGTCGGTCTAGTAGCAGGCATGGCCAGGAGGAGCAAGGTGGATGGGTGATCTCCTCTCCTGCCTCTCAGCCCTGGAGCTCTGCTAGCCGTGTGGTTATGTCACCGCGGTGTGTTGGCATTATCTGGCCCTGTGGCCTGTGTGCTGTGGAGGTATTCCATCCACCCTCCCCTGGAGGTCAGCGGAAAAACAGACAGAGGGCCCTCAAACTGGCTGAAACCAGTCTATGAGTCTGGGAGAGAGGAGGAGGCTGAGGTTGTGTTCCAAATAAACGGCCACAACTGGTCCGGCGTGCCGACCGTGTCCAGTCTAGCCCCAGTCAACCTTCGAGAACTGGTATGGCCTTGCTGCCTGGTCCGCTCTGGTCTGGCATGCTTTTGTATATACACCCGCTGTCGGCCGTTACGCTGCCCTACGTCTTCGGTCTCCCTCTCCAGCGTTTTGGCTCTGGCGCCCCAAAACAAAATGCCTGTACTCCAGCCTCCCACTCGGCAGCACGAGCCACTGCTTTGGCACTGTCCTGTTATACAGGACCAGGGCTTCTTTCTCCTCTCCCACCAGACCCCCTCCTGCCCCCCCAACACCCCCTCTCATCTTAGTGCAGCCCCCTGCACCCCTCCCTCTCTGCCTATCCTCCAGCCCAGGCACGCTGCTCAGAACAAAAGGCCCTTGATGTGTCCCACAGGGCTGCGGCACGCAACGGGTTAACTCTGACTTGCCTTGTGTCTTTGTCAGGGAAGAGTGTATGTGAGAGACTGTGTGCAGGGAGAGAGGGAGAGTGCGTGCGCTGCTCTGCCCGTTTGTGTGTCCCTCCTGTCTCTGTGTGTGTGTACAGTATGCGTTTCTTTTTTTGTGTGTTTGTGTGTGTGTGTGTGTGTGTGTGTGTGTGTGTGTGTGTGTGTGTGTGTGTGTGTGGGTAGATAATGGGGGGGATGGGCGCCTCAGGTTTGGTGCACAGGGTTTCCCACTTAGTCTGGCAGGGACTCGCCGGACAAGGGAGGGGGATGGTGGAGGAGGGGGGTTGAGGGATGGCAGGAGGGGTTAACAGAAAGGGGTGTGGTCTGAGGTCCCGTCCCCTCTCTCTACCACTGACAGGGTTTCCTTTGGCTGAGTGCAGGGGCGGAGTCCGTGGAGATCGAGAGATAGTCCTGCCCAGTGCTCTCTCCCCGCTCAATTCACCACCCCCGCCACCTCACACACATTACTGACTCACCCTCCTGAAATTTAGGAATGTACAATCTAGTAGTGTAACACAAGGTATAATACTAAACTGTCTTCCGTATGAGGAAAATGAATGTTTCTTTATCAGCATGGACTCATTTTAGCCTGCCAGATCATAAAGGCTATATGCAGTCATTTTTTTACATTGTAAGGGCATACTAGGTCAGTCCCTAGAATAGACAGGAATAGTTTGTCCTTCCGAGTAGGAAAGGATGTTCATGGTCGTATTGGTTACACTTACGTAGTAGGGACCGGTACCAGGGCATACAGTGCGTTCAGTATTCAGACCCCTTCCCTTTTTCCACATTTGGTTACGTTACAGCCTAATGCTAAAATGGATTAAATAAATGTTTGTCCTCAGTCGACACAAAATACCCGATAATGACAAAGCGAAAAACAAGTTATTTTTTAAAGATTTTTTTTGCAGATGTTTAAAAAAGAAATACACCTTATTTACATAAGTATTCAGACCCGTTGTTATGAGACTCGAAATTGAGCTCAGGTGCATCCTGTTTCCATTGATCATCCTTGATGTTTCTACAACTTGACTGGACATTGATTTGGAAAGGCATACACCTGTCTATATAAGGTCCCACAGTTGACAGTGCATGTCAGATTTAAAACCAAGCCATGAGGTCGAAGGAAAGGTACCAAAACGTTTCTTCAGCATTGAAGGTCCCCAAGAACACAATGGCCTCCATTTTTAATTGAAAGAAGTTTGGAACCACCAAGACTCTTCCTAGACCTGGCCGCCAGGCCAAACTGATCAATCGGGGGAGAAGGGCTTTGTTCAGGTAGGTGACCAAGAATCCGATGACAGAGCTCCAGAAATACCTCTGTGGAGATGGGAGAACCTGCCAGAAGGACAACCATCTCTGCAGCACTCCACCAATCAGGCCTTTATGGTAGAGTGGCCAGACGAAAGCCACTCCTCAGGAAAAGGCACATGACAGCCCGCTTGGAGTTTGCCAAAAGGAACCTAAAGGACTCTGCCAGTGAGAAACAAGATTCTATGGTCTCTTTGGCCTGGTTGTCAAGTGTCACGTCTGGAGGAAACCTGGCACCGTCCCTATGGTGTAGCATGGTGGTGGCAGCATCATGCTGTGTGGATGTTTTTCAGCAGCAGGGACTGGGAGACTGGTCAGGATCGAGGCAAAGATAAACGGAGCAAAGTACACAGAGATCCTTGATGAAAACCTGCTCCAGAGCACTCAGGACCTCAGACTGGGGCGATGGTTCACCTTCCAACAGGACCACGACCCTAAGCACATAGCCAAGACAATGCAGGAGTGGCAAATCTCTGAATGTCCTTGAGTGTCCCAGCCAGAGCCTGGACTTGAACCCAATCGAACATCTCTGAAGAGACCTGAAAATAGCTGTCCAGCGATGCTCCCCAACCAACCTGACAGAGCTTGAGAGGATCTGCAGAGAAGAATAGGAAAAACTCCGCAAATACAGGTGTTCCAAGCTTGTAGCGTCATACTCAAGGCTGTAATTGCTACCAAAAGCTATGCGACAAGGTACTAGGGTCTGTAATGTGTCTGAATATTTATGTAAACGTCATATTTCAGTTTTTTTTAAACGAGTAAGTTAGCAAACATTTCTAAAAACCTGTTTTTGCTTTGTCCTAATGGGTTATTGTGTGTAGATTTAAAGTTTATTTTAATTGAATCAATTTTAGAATAAGGCTCTAATGTAACAAAATGTGGTGGGTCAAGGGGTGAAAAAGTCAAGGGGTCTGAATGCTTTCCATTTGCACTCTATATAAAGACAGACATTCTTGCATTTCCAGATTTCTATGAAATGTGACCTATAATTAATTAAATGTAAGTGAAGTAGTTTTCCTTCCATAAAAATGGTAATTAAGTTTGTTAAAAGCAGATTTTCTGTGTTGGAATGGTGTGGGCGTACCCCTAATTGGGCAGCTCATCCTCCTCAGGAGGATGACATCATCCTCTATGAGGGAATTGATTTTTTAAATATATTTTTTAAATGGTCTGCTTGAGATACAAATTTGAGGTGGGGTTTTTGAAGTGTGTCCACCCCACCCCATTTTTTTCCCTCCAATTTATGCTTCGCCACAAATAGGAGTATAGGATGAGTCAACATATGTCCCCGGAGGCAGCTGTTCGATCCTGTGTTCCGACACTCACCTTCTGAGCTTTATCCCTTTTACTGTAATCCATCAAATGTTTATTTCTCAATAAAACTTGAAAAAAATATATATATTAAAGAAAATATACAAAGAAAGGTAAAGCGGGATCTTCATAGCCACAATTAGCAGTCAGTTGTGTTGATGTGAATTAGAAAGTGTGCTTTGTTGCTCATTTTGTTTTTGTGTGTGTTTTCATAGGAGACTTTGAGGAGGAGTCCAAGCAGCCCACAGTGTCTGAACAGCAGAAACACCAGCTGAAACACAGAGAACTCTTCCTCTCTCGGCAGTTTGAGTCTTTACCAGCCACTCACATAAGGTAATCGAGAGAGAGAGTGTGTGTGTCCTGAGGCGTAGACTCACCACATAGCAGTAGCTGCAAACAAGAGTTCTGCCATTGAACCAGTTCAACCCTGACAAGATATAGTGTCATATGACAGGACTGATATGTCCAGTCCTGACTTCCCTCATCAACTCATCCATGACCACTGGCTGCGTCCTCTCTGACTTTAAAATGGCCACAGTTGCGCCCCTTCTCAAGAAACCAACACTCGACCCCTCTGACGTCATAAACTACAGACTGGTATTCCTTTCTTTTCTCTCAAACACTTGAGCATGCTGTCTATGACCAACTCTCTCGCTATCTCTCTCAGAATGATATTCTTGACCTTAACCAGGCTTCAAGACTTGTCACTCAGACTGTTTTCGGTGTCACGGAGGCTCTCCTCACTGCCATAGCAACTCTCTCTCGCTTATGTTCCCATCCTACCGAGTTCTATCCGATGCCTTCGACACGTGAACTATCGGATCTTCCTCCCCAGCCTCTCAGGCCGTTCCTACCAGGTGACGTGGAGAGGATCTGTGTCTGCACCACATGCTCTTACTTCTGGTATCCCCCAGGGCTCAGTTCCAGGCCCTCTTCTCTTTCGACACCAAATCACTCGGCTCTGTCATATCTTCACTGGTCTCTACTATCATCGCTATGCGAATGACACTCAACTACTCCCCCACCATGCCCCTCCCTACCTTTTAAGCTATGCTCAAACCCTACACCTCAACCGGAGTACTCTGTTCTGCCACCTCTGGTCTCTTGGCCTTCCCACCAAAACGTATCTATGGCCTATTCATGACCATTAAGCCAGCAATGTGTTCAAACTGTCCCTTCGTAACATGAACCATCACAGTTCAGGCTCTTGATCTCAAAATAAGTTGAGGGGTTATAAGTGTAAAAATACTTGAATTGTGTCGAAGTTTTCTTCAATATTTACAACTTTTCCACAGACATGTATTTTGTTTTCCAATGCCTTATTGGGGATAAATTACAGTAGTTAGGATTGGTGCAGGTCAGTTCAGATGAATAGTGTGTATTGCATGGTACCTTCTTGACCTCTGAATGCTCTTCCCCGGTCACCCCTCTCTCTCTCCCCAGGGGGAAATGTAACGTTACCCTCCTCAACGAAACAGACGTCCTCGCCGGCTACCTGGAGAAAGAGGTGAGCTTCACTTTTTTTACAATGATGCAAACTGGACACTAAGGATTTATTCCAAAATATTTGCACATGTATTTGTATTACTCTTTGCGCAAGGACTGTAAAACACAAGGAGAAATGAGTACTGTAGGTACTGAAGCATTGAGTGACGGTGTAAATCCGGGATGGGAAACTGATGCAACTCAATAGATCAGGGGTCGGCAACCTTTTTTGTGTAGATTGTCAATTCCACAATTTGTTCTACCAATTCTAACGATCTGCGTGCCAGTAATGATTTGCATATGTGCATTACAACTAATTGTCTGTATTGAACATCTAATTGCCCACAAACGGATGAATTCCATAGCTCGCTAAACAGAGGCACTGTCCATTAGCACCACGGGTTTGATCTTGGAACACAGATTCTCCTGGTGAATGTGATTGTGACAATCTGATCTAAAATCAGCTCTGTGAATCCTTTGTTTCCCCACCATAGTGGGGCCACCGTCAGTTGTAATAGCCAATAGCTCTCTCTCCTAAAAATGACCTGCGATGGCCACATATTTCCCTTGAGTAGTATAGTGCATGGGTTTTATCCCTGCTCTGAGTCACAGTATCATGGAATGTCATTCACATCCACACTCAAGAGCCACACAGGTGCATCTTTTACCGCTACAGTTTGCTGGTCCTTTACATTTTCGTCCATCTCGGTAACGCGCCTTTTCAACAGTTCTGGCAGACACAAGCATGCCTTTTATCTTTGAGATGATTGTCTTTGTTCGGCAATCCATCAAATAAAGCCTGCGAACTACTGAGGGAAGCCTCCTTGATATATTCCCCATTTAGTAAATGGTTTTCCATGTTTAGGAATGCACTGCTCAACTCTATCTCCCCTCTGTAGCTTGATTTCTGACTGCATGTAGATTTGTAAGCACACTGCTTTGCTTTTCATACCTGGACATGGCCCTCTTGATTCCTTCATTATTGTCCGCCTCACCCAGAAGTTTTTCTCATGTCTCGTTTCAAAATGACGCCGTACACTTGATGTCCGACAAACCAAAGTTTTTAGAAATCCACACTCCTTTGTCCAAGTGGCAATACATGAGTGGACATCTGCCTTATTTTCCTTTGACATTGTGTGTCCTGAACTTTTTGAAATAACAAAAGAAGGCTTGCTAGCTGATAGCCACGTGAAAACGAATCTTCAGTGTTGCCTTGGTTTTGAATTTGGCGGGAGAGGCGAGGTGGGTCGTCTTGCACAGAACTAATAATATGAAACTCCTGCAAAATCTTGAAAGCCCATTGGCTAATCAGGGTTGACATACCTTGGGAACTACAACATTGCAGTGAATCCCAATGTAATTTTGAAACCAGTGCCTGCAATTTCAATTATTTTCTCCAGTTTATACCAAATAACCTATTGCCAAAAATAAGTGAGATAATAAACGTCAAACCAAGGCTTAGCACGCCACGCAAAAAAATGTATTACACTTTTTTCTTTTTTGGGTGGGTGGATCGCCAAGCCTTGGCCGTTTCTTATCTCACCGGTTGCCGACCCCTGCAATAGATGTTAGCCAATATGCAAAGTAACACTTGTTAGGTAGCTAAGAGAGGCTAAATATGACTAAACTGGAAAGTACATTTCCTGAAGAACGTTTGTGGGCTTGCTTCAGCTCAATAAAGATATTTCTTTAGCCATTCCATAGCCATTCCATCTTTTGATATATTGAAAGAGCAAGTTATTTCAAAAGGCATAACAGGCGTTCACCTTCCGGGGGGGGTTAGAAGTCATGGAAAAAGTAATGAAATTTGATCTTTCAAAATGTATATGAAACCTGTCTAGAGTAACTTACCAGTTATTGGTAATTGAGTAACTTGAGTAACTGAGTAACTAAATTGAGTAACTGTCAGTTACAAAATAGAAAAGAGAAACTGTTTATGCGCACAACCCGTATGAGTTGCTATTCTAACTCTCAACAGTAAGTTAAGAGTTATATTACTGAGTTTCTGAGTGTAAATTGGTCAGAAGGGGGGCTGTCTGCCAGTTGCCCATCCCCGATTTAAATTCTCTAACCCCATCCTTCCATCTGTTTTCTGTGCTCCAGGAGTGTTTCTTCTACTCGCTGGTGTTTGACCCGGTCCAGAAGACCCTGCTGGCGGACCAAGGAGAGATTCGGGTGGGCTCCAAGTACCAGGCCGAGATCCCCGACAAGTTAGCCGAAGGTCTGTGTCTGTCTGTGTGTAGAAGGGGGGGTGTTTGGGTGGCTGAACTCTGACCTTTTACGCCGGCCTATCAGGTTGCAGCCTATTATAGTGACCATAGTGCTGTCAGACTAAACCTACATTTAAGTTGTGCCCCATTTCTAAAAGTGCTAGGTTTGAAGAATGTCTGCTATCTATCATGTTTCTAAATTATTTGAGTTGTATGGGATCGTAAGCCTGTGGCATTCAAAAAAACGGCTCAGCTGTACTTTTTTTATTGCCAAGTAGGGAGAAATCGGTCATGTTTTGGAATGAAAAGGGGGAATCTGTGTTCCTGTTGGAGAACTCAATTTTCTGACCACTGAACACGACATCACTTCCCTTCTGGCAGCAAGTAATGTAGTTAGATGTTGCCCTCTTGTTTTATCTTCCCTTGTGTAGCCTAGCCAGTGTTAAGTTGAAGGTTGCCATTTTGTGAAGGTTGTTTGTGCCCTTGTGACACTAGTTCAGTCTGGTTAGACCGACATGCATACTTGTCCATTTAGTTGTTTTAACCTTCTGCTCTCATTCATCCTTTTCTATTTCTCTTTGACTCATCTCTCTCCTATTACTTTATTTCACCATTCCTCTCAAGTCTCTCATTCTTGTTTCCAAAATAGTGGGTCACGCAACCACAACCAGTGTCTCTGTCTGCAACATTAGTTAACATGTCTGATGTTTGTCCTCTTGGTGTCATCCCTCCCAGGTGAAGAAGACACCCGTATTCAGGAGAAGCTGGAGGTCAAGGTGTGGCACCCCGACAACCAGCTCAAAGACCCACAGATCGACCAGTTTCTGGTGGTGGCTCGGTGAGTGTCCCCTGGCCCTGCCCCCCTCCATCTGTCACACGTTGCCCTGGTTACGCACGGTTGCTATGGAGGTCCTTGTCTGGCCTTGTTGTCATGAGCTTGGAACACATTCTGATCTGAAGTAATGTAAACTAGATGGCTTTGAGTTGCAAAGTGTCCACCTTTTTGAGCTTGATATTAGTGTATTGAGATTTTGCAATGTTCTCAAGTCATCTTTGAAGGGTCTTGCCTAAGCGGTGTAGTAGCAGTAGGACCCCAGTCAACATACAGCATGTTTGGGCCCAAGTCTGTTTTTGGAGGGAATCAAAATTATGTAGGGAATGACCTCAAGCTGCAGCACCATCTAGTGGCCATATGGTGAAAATTCACACTGATTTACAAAACTGCAGTCGATAGGGTATTTTTGTCTAGTTCTTGATAAGTTAGGAGTTTGTCTGTTTCAGTACTAGGTTTGTCTTTTGATTCTAATGATATTTGATGGTTGTGTGTTCCAGTGCTGTGGGGACGTTTGCCCGAGCCCTGGACTGCAGCAGCTCTATCCGTCAACCCAGCCTGCATATGAGTGCTGCGGCCGCCTCCCGAGACATCACGCTGGTGAGACACACACTTTGTCCATGTCCCATGGTCACGAGACAATCACTAAGCGCTCTACATATAACCCTTAAAACAATGGACATCTACCACATCCTAATTAGTACATGTAATGTTATTCATTATATTGGACTACACACTCAGTGGGCAGTTTATTAGGTACACCACCCCGTTCATGAAAATGGTTCGCTCCTACAGAAGGTGAGTCACGTTGCTGTGGCTTGCTATATAAAGCATGCTGACAGGCATCAAGGCATTAAGTTACTGATCAACTGAACGTTAGAATGGGCAAAACCAGTGACCTAAGCGACTTTGAGTGTGATATAATCATCGGTGCCAAGCACACCGGATCCAGTATCTCAGAGACGGCCGCCCTCCTGGGCTTTTCACGCACGACAGTGTCCAGAGTTTACTGAGAATGATGCAACAAACAAATAACATTCACTCAACTCAGGCCTGTGGACGAAAACAGCTGAGAGGTCGAAGGAGAATGGGAAGAATTGTGCAAGCTAACAGGCGCTCCACAAACAGTAAAAGACCACACAGGGTTCTACCCTTATCACTTAACAACAAGAAGAAGTGGCTCCATTGGGCACGAGATCACCAACACTGGACAATTTGAAAAGTGGAAAAACATTGCCTGGTCCGAAGAATCCCGGTTCCTGTTGCGTCATACTGATGTCAGAGTCAGGATTTAGCATAAGCAGCATGATCCCATGGACTCATCCTGCCTGGTGTCAACGATACAGGCTACTGGGGAATGTTCTCCTCGTACACATTAGACCGCTGCGCCACTCAGGACCTAAGGCACTGCATTTCAGTGCTAGAGGCATCACTACAGACACCTTGGTTCGAATCCAGGCTGTATCACAACTGGCCGTGATTGGGTGTCTTATAGGGCGGCGCACAATTGGTCCAGCTTTGTCCAGGTTTGGTCGGTATAGGCCGTCATTGTAAATATGAATTTGTTATTAACTAGCTTGCCTAGTTAAATGAAAAAAATATTTCAGGCTGTTCTGGAGGCAAAGGGGGTTCCGACCCAGTACTTGATGGGTGTACCTAATAAACTGGCCACCTAGTTTACCATTCTAATACGGTAACCTGTGTCTAAAATGAGCAATATATCTAATGGTCCTCCGCTCTCCCCCTCTAGTTCCATGCGATGGATACCCTGCAGAAGAACGACTACGACCTGGCCAAGGCCATGTCCACACTGGTGCCTCAGGGCGGGCCCGTGCTCTGCCGTGACGAGATGGAGGAGTGGAGTGCCTCGGAGGCCATGCTGTTCGAAGAGGCCCTGGAGAAATATGGCAAGGACTTCAACGACATCCGCCAGGACTTTGTAAGTGTCCTCCCGTATTCAACTAATAGATATCTGGCTTGTGTTCAGAAGGAGCAGTAGGTCAAATGTTTTGAATCAAGAAGGAGAAGTACCTCCGGAACACCACTCTATATTAACTGTATCCAATGTGCTTTCATCTGGTCAGTGTTGAAGGATGTTCTGTCTCTGTTGTCCCCAGTTACCATGGAAGTCACTTGCCAGCGTGGTTCAGTTCTACTACATGTGGAAAACCACCGACCGCTACATTCAACAGGTAAAATACACCACTCTGCCGTTCAGAGCCACACTCTTACGAAACAATGAGATCGTACTATGCATTGGCTTAAGTGATGTATAATGCAGAATTGTCTTCACAAGCAGAGCTACTTGTTGTTACTTTGCAAATGGAAATGTTTGTTTCAGAAACGACTCAAGGCAGCGGAAGCAGACAGCAAGCTGAAGCAGGTTTACATCCCCACCTAGTGAGTAACAGTCTGAACTGCAGCAGAGCCAATGCACAGTCTCCATCGTTACCACAGTAACTAAACACATCAACTCTCTCTCTCTACCTCCAGCACCAAGCCCAACCCCAACCAGATCATGGCTCCTGGTAACAAGCCTGGCATGAACGGGGCCGCTGGCTTCCAGAAAGGACTGAGCTGTGAGAGCTGCCGTAGTGAGTATTCTGCCATACAACTTTAGTTTGTGTCTGGTCTGTTGTCTGTCTGACTAACTGTAGTGAATAATCCCATGTGTGTAGTGTAGATGATGTTGACGTATTTCTTCTTCTGGACATCTAACAGACCTCCCCTCTGTTGCAGCCGCCCAGTCAGCACAGTGGTACGCGTGGGGTCCTCCCAACATGCAGTGCAGACTGTGTGCATCCTGCTGGATATACTGGAAGAAGTACGGAGGCCTGAAGACCCCCACACAGCTAGAGGGGGCCGCAAGATCTGGCTCAGTATGTCTGCTTTTATTAACCTGCTACCCTAAACCACTCAAATAGTGGGTGCACCTCAGTAGCCTAGCTTTCCTTTATCTGCATAGGACAGGGAAGATTTCCGAGTTCTTGGTGGCCTAGCCGGTGTTATCAGATCATTACAGCGGCAGCAGAGGAGAGGAAGCCAATGTAGACCGAGCTATTCAATCATGATATTTTGATATGTTAACTCTTGGCCCCTCAGGAGTCAACCCCCCGAGGTCACATGACCCGCCAGGAAGTGCAGGGCCTGTCACCGTTCACGACTAGTGGGGGGCGGGCCAAGCTGCTGGCCAAAAACCGGCAGACGTTCATCCTGCAGACCACCAAGCTGACGCGCATCGCCCGCCGTGTCTGCACTGACATCCTGCAGCCCCGCAGCGCTGCACGCCGCCCCTACGCCTCCATCAACGCCAATGCCGTCAAGGCCGAGTGTGAGTATATGGACACGCATGAACATACACACGCATTATATATATATATATATACATATACACACACACACTTTCTGTAATGCTTATGGTGTTATTTTCTCAGGTATGATAAGGCTGCCTAAAGCGACCAAGGCCCCTATAAAGAACTGCTCGATCCCTCGGCCACCGCTGGCCACCATAGTGAAGGAACTGGGTAAGAAAATAGTCCAATCACAGAAGAAATTATCATTGAGATCCTGAGAGGTCTTATGTCGCTGACACTGTGTGTATTTACCCACGGTTGGCACGAACACTAAAATAACTTGTGTGTAGTTTTTCTCCCTAATTGCGTTTACGTTTCCATGCTCCAGCTGTCGAAATACAGTACCAGTTAAAACTACCTACTCATTCAAGGGTTTTTCTTTATTTTTAGTATTTTCTACGTTGTAGAATAATGGTGAAGACATCAAAACTACAAAATAACACATGGAATCATGTAGTAACCCAAAAATGTTACACAAATCAAAATATGTTTTAGATTTTAAATTCTTCAAAGTAGCCATCCTTTGCTTTGATGACAGCTTTGCACACCCTTGGCATTCTCTCAACCAGCTTCACCTGGGATGCTTTTCCAACAGTCTTGAAGGAGTTCCCACATATGCTGAGCACTTGTTGGCTGCTTTTCGTTCACTCTGCGGTCCAACTCCCAAACCATCTCAACTGGATTGAGGTCGGGTGATTGTGGAGGCCAGGTCATCTGATGCAGCACTCCATCCCTCTCCTTCTTGGTCAAATACCCCTTACACAGCCTGGAGGTGTGATGGATCATTGTCCCACTAAGCTCAAACCAGATGGGATGGCATATCGCTGCAGAATGCTGTGGGTGTTATGCTGGTTAAGTGTGCCTTAAATTCTAAGTAAATCACTGACAGTGTCACCAGCAAAGCACCATCACACCACCTCCTCCATGCTTCACGGTGGGAACCACACATGCAGACATCATCCGTTCGCCGCCTCTACGTCTCACAAAGACACGGTTGGAATTATAAATCTCCAATTTGGACACATCAGACCAAAGGACAGATTTCTACCGGTCTAATGTCCATTGCTCATGTTTCTTGGCCCAAGCCACTCTCTTCTTATTATTGGTGTCCTTTAGCAGTGGTTTCTTTGCAGGAATTTGACCATGAAGGCCTGATTCACACAGTCTCCTCTGAACAGTTGATGTTGAGATGTCTGTTACTTGAACTCTGTAGCATTTTATTTGAGCTGGTAACTCGAATGAACTTATCCTCTAGAGCAGAGGTAACTCTTGAGTCTTCCTTTCCTGTGGCGGTCCTCATGAGAGAGTTTCATCATAGCGCCTGCACTTTGCGACTGCACTTGAAGAAAGTTTGAAAGTTTTTTAATTTTCCCACTTTGACTGACCTTCATGTCTTCAAGTAATGATGGACTGTTGTTTTTCTTTGCTTACTTGAGCTGTTCTTGACATAATATGGACTTGGTCTTTTACCAAATAGGGCTATCTTCTGTATACCACTCCTACCTTGTAACAATTGATTGGCTCAAACGCATTAGAAGTAAAGAAATTCCACAAATTAACTTTGAACAAGGCACACCTGACCTCTAGTGACTACCCATCCCGCATGCGGGAGCGTAATCATCGACTGATACTAATTAGCATAATGCAACGGACATAAATATTCCTAGAAAATATTCCTATTCATGAAAATCACAAATGAAATATATTGAGACACAGCTTAGCCTTTTGTTAATCACCCTGTCATCTCAGATTTTCAAAATATGCTTTACAGCCAAAGCTAGACAAGCATTTGTGTAAGTTTATCGATAGCCTAGCATAGCATTTTGTCCAGCTAGCAGCAGGTAACTTGGTCACGGAAATCAGAAAAGCAATCAAATTAAATCGTTTACCTTTGATGAGCTTCGGATATTTTCACTCACGAGACTCCCAGTTAGATAGCAAATGTTCCTTTTTTTCAAAAATATTATTTTTGTAGGCGAAATAGCTCCGTTTTTCTTCATGTTTGGCTGAGAAATCGCCCGGAAATTGCAGTCACGAAAACTCTGAAAAATATTCCAAATTAGCTCCATAATATCGACAGAAACATGGCAAACGTTGTTTACAATCAATCCTCAAGGTGTTTTTCAAATATCTATTCGATAATATATCCACCGGGACAATTAGTTTTTCAGTAGGACCGATTGGAATAATGGCAACCTCCTGTATTTTACGCGAGAATCTCTCTGGGAGCCATCAGGTGACCACTTGCGCAATGTAGCCGCTTACGGCTATTCTTCAACATAAATGCATAAAACTACGTCACAATGCTGTAGACACCTTCGGGAATACGGAGAAAGAGTAATCTGGTTGATAGCCCATTCACAGCTCAATAGGGACGCATTGGAACGCAGTGCTTTCAAAACATGAGGCACTTCCGGATTGGATTTTTCTCAGGCTTTCGCCTGCAACATCAGTTCTGTTATACTCACAGACAATATTTTTACAGTTTTGGAAACTTTAGAGTGTTTTCTATCCTAAGCTGTCAATTATATGCATATTCTAGCATCTTGTCCTGACAAAATATCCCGTTTACTACGGGAACATTTTTCCAAAAATGAAAATACTGCCCCCCTAGTCACAAAAGGCTTTACTGTTAATTGAAATGTATTCCAGGTGACTACCTTTTGATTTAACACATTTTTTGGTTACTATGTGATTCCTTATGTGTTATTTCATAGATTTGATGTCTTCACTATTATTCTAAAATGTAGAAAATAGTAAAAAATTAAGAAAAATCCTGGAATGAGTAGGTGTGTCCAAACTTTTGACTGGTACTGTGTAATGAAGCGGTATGCACTTTTATTTTAAGTGGCTTCATTTGTGATTGGGGTTCTCCTTTCCTCTCTCCAGCCATCCAGGCTCCACTCAAGCTGAAGGCCCCCAGAGGCACCCCCACCCCCATCAACCGCAACCAGGCCAACCAGCCCCGTGGGGGATCGGCCCTGCTTGGGAAGAGGCCCTTTGATAGCAGCGTGAGTACTCCTCGCACACGCATGCACACACACACAAAACACAACTGCCATTTTTACTTCCTCTGTCTGTCAATCCATACATGTGACACTGACAGGTTCTGGTTTGGTATAGACGGCCTCATTTACTGTAACCTTGGGTAGTGTCTCATGTCCCTGTCTACTCAGACTGCAGAGAGGGACAGACTGGCGCTGGTTCTGGTTCCTCTGTAACAGTGGGAGATTTACTGACCATCTGTCCATCACCGCTGAGCATAGCAGCATGACCACAGCTTGGGCCAAGTGGCCATACACACACACACACACACACACACACACACACACACACACCTCTCACCGTTCTTCTTTTATTGGTCATAGGCGTTGGCACTGCCGTTCCCCACCAATGGGAGGCCATTCACATCAGGCATGAGGACCACCTCTCAGTCAGTGATCAAGCGTCAGAAAGTGAACCAAGGAGACGCGCCAAACCCTGTGGTTTTTGTTGCTACTAAATACACCAGGTAGGTCCTGGTCTCTGAGCGTCTGTTATTCTCTTTAGTAGCAGTCAGCTCCGGAAGATACAAATGACCTTCTGTGCTTTTTGGTTGCGAAATCTGCATAGTTCTGTATTGAACACCTGACAAAGGGATCAATCTTAGTCAAAACAAATTCTCCCACTGAATTTTTTGCCATAGACCTGATTGATCCGTTTGTCAGGTGTTCAATATAGTACTATGTAGATTTCTCAACCAAAAAGCACAGAACGAAAATGATGAATGTTTAATATTGCATGTAACTAGTTTTAAGATGAAGGTTATTCTTCTATGCACCTGTGCACTTTGACATTAGGATGTGTTTTTATACAGGCAGCCCAATTCTGATCACATCTTTTGCCAATAATTGGGCAAAAAATTATGTGCTACCTGTGTCAACAAAGCCTTGGACTCCTAGGTGTGCCAATGTTGATCTGAGTCCTACAGATAATTCACCGTGTGTATTTCTGTCCCCTCCAGGGCTCTGAGGAAACACCTGACCCAGTCTGAGATGCGACGGGCAGCCAGGAAACCACACCTCCCCGTCAGGGTCAAGCTGCCCTTGCCTCCCCGGCCCCTGGCTTTAGCCATTCTGCCCTCCAGCACCAGCGAGCCCATCGTCCTGGAGGACTAACCCCCCACTGCGAAACAGGGAGGGCGCACCACCGCGCACCAACCTGCTAGTGTAGCAGCACAACCCCATACCAGTAGTTGTTTTCTCTCGTCGTATTTTTTAAATCTCGTCTTCTGTTCTGTTACCTCCCAAAAGCTGACGTGCTGCTCCCCACAGACACACACACACACACACACACGAGTGACACCCACATGTATGCATTACATCTAGTACATGGCATCAATTCTTTACACACACACTACGCATACACTGAGTGTACAAAACATTAGGAACACCCCCTTTTGCCCTCAGGAATGCCTCAAACCCAGCAGCGTTGCAGTTCTCGACCCACTCAAACCAGTGCACCTGGCACCTACTACAATACCCTGTTCAAAGGCACTTAAATATTTGTTTTGCCCATTCGTCCTCTGAATGGCACACATACACAATCCATGTCTCAATTGTCTCAAGGCTTAGAAATCCTTCTTTAACCCGTCTCCTCCCCTTCATCTACACTGATTGAAGTGGATTTAACAAGTGACATCAATAAGGTATCAAAGCTTTCACCTGGTCCGTCTATGTCAGGGGTGGGCAACTCCAGTCCTCGGGGCCTGATTGCCTCCCCTGGTCTATGTCATGGAAAGGGCAGGTGTTTGTAATGTTTTGTACACTGAGTGTATACACAGACACAACACCCCCCACATACACACACTAGGCTTTGGGCTTTACTATTTTATTCTGGCTCTTTTTGCTTAATTATTTTTTGCTCCCCTTTTTTAATGGTAAATCATTTTAACTGTGTAATTTAAAATCAGAAATAATTCTCATCCTGAAATAATGGTGATTTAAGCACACTTTATTTTCCCCTCCAGGTCCTTTCTTATCTGTGTAAATATTAGCAGCATTTTGAGGGGTTGACACCTAATTGTTTGGGGACTGGTAAGGGTGTGGTTGTAGGAGGGCCATGGAAATATAAATACTAGAACCACAGCAATTTGACTAAATGTCTGTTCTAGTTATTCATATTCTATAGGGAGGGCTATGTGGGGCAGTTTTTTAGCATGTTTATGGGAAAGTCTATTTTGACCAAGGTTTCACCACTTGTTCCATCATAGGTCTTGGGAGGTTGCAGTAAAGTGCTTTCTGTGACCCATCCTTCAAGGATACTTGTCAGATTCTACGTTAGACACCCGTCTTCTCATACACCATCACATCAGGCCCCACCCCCTCTCCACACCTAAATTAGACCTGATCCTGCCCCCTATCTCTCCACAATCCTATCAGAAGTTACGTTTGAGGGTTTGATAGTGAGGAAATCAATTCTGTTGAACCCCCCCCGGGTATTTTTAACATTAGCAGCTTTCCACCCAACTCCCTCCCATAACCTCTAGGTGTTGAGCTCTGTTTTTCTACTTAATTGTCGTCACAATCAATTTGAGTCCTGTCTTGTTTACCATCACTTGATTGACACACTTTTTACAGATGTTTATTTACCCATCTGGAGAGAGACAGTTGGGATCCTTCTCTGTAAATGCATTTGGGTGCATTTTGGTTTTGACGGAGAAAGACCACTTGAGTTGCCTGGCTACCCAGCCACATCGTTCCCACTAACTGACGTTCCTTCTCCACGATGAGTCTGGATTTGCCTGCCTCCCCCGACAATTTCTAGAACGCAAACACATTCTGACCGTTCTGATTGGTCCCTGAAACCTATGGGTTGGGCCAGAGCCTGCCTACATGTTGACGTTATCAACTTTGATACACTGATTGGTTAGACTATCCAATCACTGATGGATTTTGTTTTGTTCAACGCCCCTCATTTTGAAGTCAAACGAGCAACGTCTAGGATGGCAGTTTGAGACTGAATGAATGTAGTGACCGATAGAGCAGAGGAATTAAATTCAGGATGAGTCGTCGGGCAACCGCTTGAGTACAGCGGTCTTGCCTCTTCAATACTATGGTAGGCGAGAGGGAAAAGTAAGGGTTTAGGAAATGGTGATGTAGGTTAACAAGGTAGATGAGATTCATATTGTGTAGGTTTGGAAGATATTCAAACAGGTTGTTCTGGATGTGGATCTGATTGTTTGGGACATGCAAAATAGATACTGTTCTCTTTGAGGTCCTTATTGGGAGAAATATGGGTTTGTTTTAGTGGAGTCAGAATTGAGCCATAAAAAAAGAAAACATTCTAGGTGTAAAACTCCATTCTTAGACAGCCCCTGTTCATTTTGTCACCTGTACCAATAAATCATATGCCTTCAGCTCCCCCAAACAGACTAGGCCACCGCAATTATGACAATGGACTGTTTGGATCTTGGGTTTGAATGAAACTGGCAAATTATGTTACGAGCTGGTTGTTGTCAGATACTGTTGTTACTAAAGCAGCTATATGTATTGGCTTGGGTGCTGGAGTCATGTCTTTGATGGGAGTGGAATCTCCAGTGATGTCTCAACTTGTGGGTTGATTTGGTTTGAATCTTTATTTTCCCTTTTTGTGTTTATTATGAAGAAAGAGTGCGTTTAGATTAAATTAATTCTTAATTGGATATTATAATTCCTCTTTCTCTTCCAGGCTCTGTGTACAATGGCAGCCAGTATGGGGGTAGAAATGACAGATGTATAAGCAAGTTTGGTCCCAATGTGGGCTTTTGTAATGTTTCTAAAACAATTTGAAGTGTTAAAATACTAATCTGAAGAAGAAAATAAAAACTTGGCCTATTGAAAAGTTGTTTTTTTATATTAAATCTTTGGGGAAGAAGGCTTGTAATTACTCCATATTGTGGAGAGGGTTAAAATACTGTACATGTGAACATTGCTCTCCATTGGGTGGGTTTGGAGGAGGGAGGGAGGGGGTGGGTGCAAATCAGAGCTGGTGGGAGGGATGTAGAGGGGGTTAGAATTTTGTATGTTGGAGAGAGAATTATGCTACAATTAATGGTTTTTCTCAAGTGTTTTTTATTCCAATGTCTCTGTATCCTTTTAATGTATCTTGATAAGAAAATAAAGATTTTTTTTTCTTTGTGGTCCTATACATTTATCTGGTGTGTGCTTTTTCTGGATGTGTATGATACAATGTTTCATAGATGTCAGTGTCAAATGTAAACACTCATGATTAACGGGCTCCCGGACGGCCCAGTGTTCTAAGTCACTGCATCTTCGTGCTTGAGGCGTCACTACGGACAGCCTGGTTCGATTTCAGGCTATATAACAACCGGCCGTGATTGGGAGTCCCATAGGGCGGCGCACAATTGGCCCAGCATCGTCCGGGGTTGGCCGGTGTAGTCTTTCATTGTAATTAAGAATTTGTTCATAACTGACTTGCCTAGTTAAATAATTTAATGATGTTCTGTGGAAAATAAATGTTGTAACCTTAGACAAGTTCCGCCAAACAAGAACAATTTATTGTATTATTTTTAAACGGAATAATACTATGATCAATCATGAATACACATTGGCTGCATACACACAGGCAGCCCAATTCTGATCTTCCCATAATTATAGGCAAACTATCTTATCTGATTGGTCAAAAGACCAATTAATGTAAAAATATCAGAATTAGGCTGCCTGTGTAAGTAGCCAAAATGCCACACAAAGGTTTATATTTCCCCCCTAACAGACAGCATTTAATTAACAAATTACTCAGGTGTGAGGTTGACCTCCAACTGTGGTGTGAATTGACACAGAACCGAATAATTGTTTATGTACCCAATGGCCTTGACGTTAGTAATCAGGGCATTAATTGGCATATGTTTATTGCGCCAGTGCTAAGGACCAGTTCATCCGGCGATAAAACTGCAAAGTTGTCGCAGAGACTCAACGCCATTGGCCGTTGCTAATCGAATACCAGCTACATTGCATCTGATTGGTGGATTCGAACGCCCTACTGGCGTTTAATGTTGCACAGCTGATCCTCGTTTTAAAGGGAAGGCGGGAGTGGGAACTGGGTCAAGTTAAAAATACAGAGGACACAGGCGCAAGATACGTGCCACTTCATAACAAAGCAAGTAGGGTGGCCGGTAGTTCACTTCATTAACGGGCAGTAGGCTAGAATAGGTTTTAACGTTTCTTTTATTTCTACGAATTTCATGCGGAAAACACAGTTATTTAGAATTTGGCTTGGACATTGAGGTTACAGTCGAACAACAGGTGGAGAGCGTCTGGGGCACAGTCGTTGGGCAATATCTTCAATTCGTAACAATGTTTGAGGTATAGTAAAGCTTGTTTTATACTTTGTTTCAGATGCTTCTTTGTGATTCTTTTTCAGTTTACCCTGCTTGTACTGGATATTCGGTATTAAGAAATTGCTTTCCAAATTAGATGTGGCAGTTGATTGCCTTATTTTTAATTCAACCTCTATCCAGGTTAGTCTCATTAATACATTCTCTACTTTAAAGGACCAATGTTTGAGACAATATTCTGTCATGTGATGAGATTAGTGTGAAGTCAGACTGTTTGTTTTTTTGACTGCATAATTGCCGTCATTGTGGTTTGTACACAGAGCTACTTGCTAGTGTACTGTTGCATTTTGACTGTCTCCTGACTTAGTTTCAGTGGTTTACCATCCAAATAAATCCTTTCAAACCTGATATTTAAAATGGTTCTCTACTCCTCAGAGAAGCAGTGATGACCTGCCCATGTTCCCCTACCATGAGGGACGAGATGACCTGTTCCCTAGGGAGCACTGCTCAGCTCGAGTTGGGGGAGGGATGTCCCTGGCTGAGGCCCTCCTGCCCCTAGTGGAGTCTCCCTCCCAGATCCCCTGGTTGTGCTCCACCCGCTATAAGACGGAGCTGTGCAGTCGCTATGCCGACACGGGCTTCTGCAAGTATGCTGAGCGCTGCCAGTTTGCCCATGGCCTCCACGACCTCCACGTGCAGTCCCGCCACCCCAAGTACAAGACGGAACTGTGCCGCACCTTCCACACTGCAGGCTACTGCGTCTATGGCACCCGCTGCCTGTTCGCCCACACTGCCAAGGAACAGCGCCCCCCCCACCGCCGGCGCCGCAACATCCCCTGCCGCACCTTCCGCTCATTCGGTGTGTGCCCCTTTGGCACACGCTGCAACTTCCTGCACATTGAGGGTGACTGTGATGGTGGCCTGCAGTCCCCAGGCAGCGCTCCTGAGAAGGCCCCCATTGCCAGGCCCCAACCACAATCCCAGGACTGGAAGCCCCGCGGGGCCCTGTGCCGCACCTTTAACTCCTTTGGCTTCTGCCTCTACGGCACCCGCTGCTGCTTCCAACATGGCCTGCCGAGCAGCATCCAGGGGGGTGCCCGCACCCATCTGCTGTCCCTAGCTTCAGACAGGTTCTCATCTCCCTGCTCCTCATCCTCCTCCTCTCCACCATCTGGACTGCCCTCCCCGGTCTGGCCTGATGATTCATCCACCCCGCTGAACAACCCCGTGGCCCACAATGCCTTCACCTTCTCCAGCCAGCTGAATGATGTGCTGCTGCCTCTGGCCCTCAGGCTCCAGCAGCTGGACAACAGCCAGGCCATGGAGGCTGCCTGCAACATGCAGGGTGTCTGGGGGAACAAGCTTTAGTCACTTGACAAGAATGGTATTGTAACTAATGCGATGTATAGCCAGCCTACTGTATATTGTGATGGTTTGCTATGATCTTGGAAGCCATATGTATTTTAATAGAGGGGTGGTGCAAGTGTCTTTTGGGATGTTCCATGTGACGATCTTCAATGTTAGTTTGGAGAGACTGATTACTGTCCTGCATTACAATTTGTATGGCCTCATTGGTGTTTTGACTGATCCACTCATTTTTGTTTATGTAGATTAGGCCTTGTAACTGTACATTTTAATGAGGTTATACATGTTTATTTATGAGTTTTAACTTAAGTTTTTATTTATTGTGTTACTTCTGCCTTGAATAAACCACAATTTTTAATTACTTGCCCTTCATTCACTGAACTAGCCAGAACTTTTCACTGCTATCATGCATTCCATTTTAGTTATCTGTTTTCTATTTTTGGCCAATGGGCAACTCCTTTTACCTTGTCTGGGTAGGCTTTAATTACCTAAATTATGCTCTTAATTGAGACTTCCCTAACTGTACTTGACATTTGGGACGCAAGCC
Source organism: Oncorhynchus tshawytscha (assembly GCF_018296145.1). NCBI lineage: Eukaryota > Metazoa > Chordata > Actinopteri > Salmoniformes > Salmonidae > Oncorhynchus > Oncorhynchus tshawytscha. Next base: position 29,353,327 of record NC_056443.1, read on the forward strand.
CCATTTGACTTGGCCTGCACTAAAAGGGCATGCTCTTCTTCTCTTCCTGACTTCTGCTGGCCTTAATTTTAAACGACTACTTGCAATCACTTGATTCCTTGAACGTGCTTGATTGCACTGACTGAAGACTTGGCTCATTGTCTCTTAATACAGTCTTAAGCTCAAAAGAATCAATTCGAACGGAAGCATTTTGCTGCGGTTGGTCATCAATTTGACAGCTGTGTGGCTGCACTACGCATTTACACCACCGTCAGGAGGGTCTTTGTTTTAAATTAAAGGGCGGGGGCTTGGTCGGCGTGACGGACAATTCCTGATCTGCTAAGTGAGCAAGTCTAGAATTGTGTAATGTGTCGCTTTGCACAAATCTGTTGGCATTGGTGCACGCAAAGTGGCTAGTTTACGACTTAACAAACAATAGTTTACACAAGTTGAACCTGTGGTTTATTTTTCAGCAATGTCCACGAGGCGGCGCTTGGCGGACAGGGAGCAGAGGCGCGTCACTGAAGCGTACGAGTCAAACTCATGAGTCATGGCCGAAAGTGCGCGAGTTAAGCTTAGTGACGATGTCTGCTTTGCTGGCTGAAGATGTCTGCTCCCGGCTTAGGGAAGCCACACAGGTACATAATGAAGCAGTTAAATCAATGGCGATTGTTCGATGGCGTTAGTGTGGCCAGAAGCGAATACATATTTTTAAACGAGACGAGGCACAATCTCTAAACCAAAGAGATTCGCTGCTGAAGTGTCCAACTGATGTGGAGAACAAGCCTCCAAGGACGTTCATTCGCAGAGACGGACGAACCCCCGCTCGCTGGTTCTAGCAGTGAAGAGGGCGAACCGGATGAGTCCGAGCCGTGCACTTCCACCGATGATGACAGCTCCCTGGGTGGACAAGAGCAGGTGGTCGCACCAGGCTTAGCCACACCTCCAAACAATGCTGGCAGAGACCCTACTATCTGAGACCCGGACTCAGATTCGTCGCGATATGAATGGATCTTTACGGGATATGTTAGTGCAGGCTGGGCCATATCAGGATAAGGTAGGGGAGTTGAGGGCCAACGAAAATGTTCGGTGGCCAACTACAATATGAGGATGGCGAACGGAGAGAGAGTGGAGATACCATGGCTCGTTAATTCCAAGCAAAATGATGCGGCCTTCTATTTTTGCTGTTTTTCACGAGGGCAAATCTGCGCTGGTCTTGGATGGAACCAGGGACTGGGAATAATCTGTGCCACCTCCTCAGCTCGCATGAGAAGTCGCATGACCGCCTAGATAGTATCCAGAGGTGGAAGGAGCTGGAGATCAGGCTGGTGTCCAAGGAAGCTATCGATGCCCAAGCCCAACGGGCTATTGACAGAGAGACTCTCCATTGGCAGTATGTGCTGCAGAGGCTCATAGCCCTGATATGTGTAATGGCCACCCAAAACATTGCGCTACGTAGGACCAGGCTGAACGAGCCAAATAATGTGAACTTTCTGAAGTTCTGGATTTCTTTGATTTGATTTCAGGACCATGGACAGCTACCGAGAGAAAACATCGCTGACTGCAATGCAGCATCACAGCAAAGGGAAGAGACCACTCTAGGCGGGCCACGAATTGAAGAAATGCTGAAATGTATGTTGGACAATCAAATTCGGTATGTAAATAAACCATATTTGGTAAGAATGGGTCATTGACAGAAAGCGTATATTACCCTGCTCCAGCAAAACGAGGTCCGCCATGTATAAATGAAAGCACTTGTTTCCAAAGCTCAAATGATCTCACTCCTTTTACAGTTCTAAAGGAATATTAAATGATATGTTAGATATGTTAAATAAAAGTGTCATTTGCAACATTGTAACTCTGATGCAGGAGTTCAAGTAAAATTCATTTTTGCCCGGTAAGGGACCTCCTATATGTGCACGCGCGCACCAACTATTTTTATGGGCCAAATCATATAATTAGAATTGGAGCCTATTTCGTCCTATTCAAAAACGTGGTAGGCCTACCTGTTTGACAAATACTATTATGCTATCCATAGATGTCGGTATAGCCAAATCCTCCAATACTGTCCCATGCACTCCTTAAATACATATCAAGTAAGAAGTTTACACTTAAGTTGGAGTCATTAAAACTCGTTTTTCAACCACTCCACAAATTTCTTGTTAACAAACTATAGTTTTGGCAAGTCGGTTAGGACATCTACTTTGTGCATGACACAAGTAATTTTTCCAACAATTGTTTACAGACAGATTTTTTCACTTATAATTCACTGTATCACAATTCCAGTGGGTCAGAAGTTCACATACACTAAATTGACTGTGCCTTTAAACAGCTTGGAAAATTCCAGAAAATGATGTCATGACTTTAGAAGCTTCTGATAGGCTAATTGAAGTCAATTGGAGGTGTACTTGTGGATGTATTTCAAGGCCTACCTTCAAACTCAGTGCCTCTTTGCTTGACATCATGGGGAAATCAAAAGAAATCAGCCAAGACCTCAGAAAAAATGTGTAGACCTCCACAAGTCTGGTTCATCCTTGGGAGCAATTTCCAAACTCCTGAAGGTACCACGTTCATCTGTACAAACAACAGTACACAAGTATAAACACCATGGGACCACGCAGCCGTCATACCGCTCAGGATGGAGAAGCATTCTGTTTCCTAGAGATGAACATACTTTGGTGCGGAAAGTGCAAATCAATCCCAGAGCAACAGCAAAGGACCTTGTGAAGATGCTGGAGGAAACGGGTACAAAAGTATCTATATCCACAGTAAAACGAGTCCTATATCAACATAACCTGATAGGCCGCTCAGCAAGGAAGAAGCTACTGCTTCAAAACTGGCATAAAAAAGCCAGACAACGATTTGCAACTGCACATGGTGTTAAAGATTGTACTTTTTGGAGAAATGTCCTCTGGTCTGATGAAACAAAAATAGAACTGTTTGGCCATAATGACCATTGTTATGTTTGGAGGAAAAAGGCGGAGGCTTGCAAGCCGAAGAACACCATCCCAACTGTGAAGCACGGGGGTGGCAGCATCATGTTGTGGGGGTGCTTTGCTGTAGGAGGGACTGGTGCACATCACAAAATAGATGGCATCATGAGGGAGGAAAATTATGTGGATATATTGAAGAAACATCTTAAGACATCAGTCAGTAAGTTCAAGCTTGATCGCAAATGGGTCTTCCAAATGGGCAATGACCACAAGCATACTTCCAAAGCCACCATATTAAAGTCAAATCAATGCACATTCTGTGTTTATGAGATGTAGTAACATTTATAGTGACTATGATTTGTTCTCCTACTTGTGAACATGTCTTACTGTATCTGATAGGAAAGGGAACGTGGAAGTTTAAGATACAGGTAAGGGCTCTGAGTAAATGTGAACATTGAGTGAGATTTACTCCCATAGCTTTTGCAGAGTTGTTGAGCCCTCTCTTTGCCCTCCTTCAAATTATCCGGTGCTGTACAAACTCTCTCTGAGCATCTACTTATGTACAATCAGCCTGCCTATCACCTGGCTCATACTGGGAGAGGACCCACCCCTTATGAAGGCACACTACAGTTTCCCCCTGAGATCTCCATGGAATACAACTCAATTGAATGGAGAAACTGTTGAAATCGCTCTAACATGTAATCCATGGAGGATTAACTATGTATTCTACATGTGGCTTTGCTGGGTCTCCAGTCCAACTGTAAGACTGCTTCCCTCCTGCAATAGTTTGTACATGTCATCAGTGGGGTATGTTATACTTATTTCAAACATTTAAAAAAAATCTAACTTCATTAATGTCACTTCATACATTCAATTGTCCAGTCATTTAGTGCCTATAGGGCACAGAGTTTATCTTGACCACATGACCTGACCAGGGCTGATCATTTTGGATGACAGTAATTGGCCAGCCAAATGACCACAGTCACCATAACTAATTGAGTAGCATATTTTCCCCTTTCTGTACTAAATCCATGCTTCCTTTTCTATACTAAATGTAGCTAATACTGTATTTCATATATCCCCTCTCATCCCCCCCAGGTGAAGTCTGTTCTCCTCTCATCCACCCCTTTCTCCACTCTGCCCACCAGGTGAAGTCTGTTCTCCTCTCATTCACCCCTCTCTCCACCCCCGGGTGAAGTCTGTTCTCCTCTCATCCACTCCTCTCTCCACTCTGCCCCCCAGGTGAAGTCTGAGCCATGAACTAGAACAGCTTAACTGCGTATATGGTGAAGAGCCTGCAGACTCCATATGGTGAAGAGACTCCATATGGTGAAGAGCCTGGTTCAGAACCCTGTACCTCGGCTCGTAAGTACGCATCCTGGTGTCCAGCGTCGTGTACTGCATCCTGGAGCCGCTGGTCGCCTCCAACTCCCTCAACGACCACTGGACCCTTATGGAGTACGCAGCTCTGTGGGTCACCCACATGTTCTGGTATGTTATCCAGCTCTCAATACACGGGGCCCTGAAAGTTATGTTCCCAGTGTCGTCCTCCTCTCCCTTTATACCAATCTGATATTCATGTGTTGTGTGGCTCTGTCGGGAGAGCATGGCGCTTGCAACTGCAAGGGTAAGGGCTCAATTCCCACTGGGTCTACCCATACATATAAATGTATGATGCATGACTTAAGTCACTTTGGATAAAAGCGTCTGCTAAATAACATATATTTTATTGTGTGACCATGACATTAGACACCAAACGGAAGTCAGACACCACACTGATCCATCCTGTTAAAATGTCTTTTCATTTCCTCTACACAAGATGGTGGAGTAGAAACATGGCCATACTTCAACCATTGATCTAATTCCCTCCTAATAGCAACATGGCCATGCTTGAACCATTGATCTATTTTCCGTGTCTTTGCCAGGACCCATGGAGACCTGGTCAGTGGTCTGTTGTCTCTGCAGAAGGTTCTGTCAGACCCGGTCCGCCCGCTGTGTTCTCACTATGGAGTTGTAGGGGGCTACATGCACTTAGAGGAAATGTATCCACCTCCCATCCATCTTGTATCCATCTTATCTATGTATGAAAATATAATTTCTTTCATTTAGAGATCCTTGGCTTTGTTGATCACTGTGTGTGTTGTCTGTCTTTGTAGGCTATTGAGTGAGTCATATACCCTTACCTGCAAGCTGTCCTGGATGACTACTCTGTCTCCAATGCCCAGGTGAAAGCAGACAGACACAAGTCTATGGAGCAATCCTGGTGAGTACAGCAGACCAGTCACTGAATCTGAAATGTTTTCTGGGATGCAAACAGAGCTGTCCAAAGTAATACAAGAGAATCCCAATAATGTATTGTTACAAATTGCATTTATGTATGACCTTTCACCCAATCTCAAAGCACTTTGCATTTTATGTTGGTTAAACTCCCTGTCAACCACCAAGTACCAATGCCCTCTCTGTCCTGCCGGTGGCAGTGGAGCACCTGCTAAAGATTAGAGCCCTGTCTCTGTCCCTGCCAGCAGAGGGGTCGACAGCACCCAGCCACGCTTCGGGAGTGTGATTTCCGCCGGGCTCAGCCTCTCTCCGAGGCCACGCTGGGCATCGTCAGTCCCCTGCAGGGACCTGGGGGAGCTGGAACCCCCTGGAATGACTGGACCACATCCCCCTGCCCGCCATGTACTGTGAGCAGGTGGTTAAGAGTGTTGGGCTAGTAACCAAAAGGTTGTTGGTTCGAATCACCGAGCCGACGAGGTGAAATTTTCTGTCTGTGCCTTTGAGCAAGACACTCAAGTCTAATTCCACCTGTAAAGCACAGCTGTCGCTATTTGATATTTGATATTATTTATAAATATTGGATTTAGTTGCATATATTATTAAGTTGCATACAATAACTGTACCATTTACAATGCACTTCTCTGTGCAAACAGGTAATAACTTTCTATCATCTTACACATTGTCCTTGGGATTGGTGGACAGTCAAACTGAAAGGAAGCAACTTCTATTGCTTAGGGATGGATCGACATTTACATAATGGGTACCTGATGGAAAATGTGGGAGGTTCATGCTTTTAATATTTCAGCCAAGGGGTTTCAATTTTTTTTTAAATCTAGTCCAGGGGAGGGTCATGTCATTTATGAAATGTCAATATTTTTCAGTTGCTTATTAGGCTATATATACACATCTGCATTGTTTGCTGTTTGGGGTTTTGGTCTGGGTTTCTGAACAGCACTTTGTGACATCTGCTGATGTAAAAAAGGCTTTATAAATACATTTGATTGTGTTGGAGTTTATTTCGTCCTATTTAAGAAATAACAGGTAGCCTGCTATATCCATAGATTTGTCAATCAATTCCTCCACCCACAATGCACTCTTTAAATATCCTATCTCCGTGTCAGTGAAGTGACGGGCTTTCCGAGTCTTTTAGGTGAGCCTACTCATTTGGCTCCACACCGCTCTTCGTTCAAAATGCTTAAAAGTGACAAGCCCTGATCTGTTTCACCTGTCTTTGTGCTTGTCTCCAACCCCCTACAAGTGTCGCGCAATTTTCCCTATTATCCCCTGTGTATTTATACCTGTGTTCTCTGTTTGTCTGTTGCCAGTTTGTTTTGTTCGTAGAAACAAGCAGCGTTGGTTCCCTGTTCCTTGCGCCTGTTTTCTAGTTTCCCGGTTCTGACCGTTCTGCCTGACCTGACACTGAGCCTGCCTGCTGTCCTGTACCTTCCATCCTCTCTGGATTATTGACCCCTGCCTGCCTTGACCTGTCGTTTGCCTGCCTCGTCTTGACGTTTGCCTGCCCCTGTTTAAGGAATACACTTGTTTCTTCAACATTGTCTACACATGGGTCAAACCTTAAAACGTGAAAAAAAGTCTACCTAGAATCCTAGATATAGCAAATGTAAAGCCCAAAAGGTAGGCTACTGTTATGTGAGATCATGAAATGTGTTTTCAAATACATTTTGACCTGTTTTTTTTTTTAAAATACTACTTTTTTTTTTAACACACTGAAAACATTTGCGTGGACCAGATTGACCGTTCTCCCCACAATTTTTTGTTTCTTCAGTTAAGATTCACAAGTATTTTGTATCTGCAGAAAAATGTTGTTTTGAGCTCAACAAGCAGTAGCATCAGTATACAAATCAGGGAGCCAAGTGAACAGCTCTTTTCTTCGATGCGTTCACCAAAAAGATCTGTTCAAAAAGAGCCGTACGACTGATCACTATGGCAGTGAAGCGCTGTTAAGTGAAAACCACGACTTGAATTCAGGAAGTAGGAGAGGGTATGCCATAGGCCTACTAAGAAAATGGCAAAAAGCACAGGCCAACCTCTTGTTAGCTTAAGATTTTGAAGAAAATAAAATGGATCCGATTATATATAACGATATATAACAGCAACATGTAGTGTTGGTCCCATGTTTCATGAGCTGAAACAAAAGAAAATGTGTTTACATCCCTGTTAGTGACTTTTTCTCCTTTGCCATGCATATCAACAAGCTAATTATGCAGCTTGCACACAGGTGCACCTTGTGCTGGGGACAGTAAAAGGCCAATCTAAAATGTGCGGTTTTGTCACACAACACAATGCCACAGAGTTTTGAGGGAGCATGCAACTGGCATGCTGACTGTGGGAATGTCCACTAGAGCTGTTGCCAGATAATTGGATGTTAATTTCTCTACCATAACCTCCAATGTCGTTTTAGAGAATTTGACAGCATCTCCAACCGGCCTCACAACCGCAGACCACGTGTAACCACGCAAGCTCTGGACCTCCACATCCAACTTCTTCATCTGCGGGATTGTCTGAGACCAGCCACCCGGACAGCTGATGAAACTGGGGTTGCACAACCAAGGAATTTCTGTAAAACTGTCAGAAAACATCTCAAGGAAGTTCCTCCGTGTGCTCGTTGTCCTCACCAGGGTCTTGACCTGACTGCAGTTCGGCGTCGTAACCGACTTCCGTGGGCAAATGCTCACCTTCGATGGCCACTGGAGAAGTGTGCTCTTCACGGATGAATCCCGGTTTCAACCTTCCCGGGCAGATGGCGTCGTGTGAGCGAGTGGTTTGCTGGTGTCAACGTTGTGAAAAGTGCCCGGTGGTGGGGTTATCGTATGGGCAAGCATAAGCTATGGACAACGAACACAATTGCATTTTATAGATGGCAATTGTAATGCACAGAGATACCATAACGAGATCCTGAGGCCCATTGTCGTGCCATTCATCTGCCGCCATTACCTCATGTTTCAGCATGATAATGCACAACACCGTGTTGCAAAGATCTGTACACAACTCCTGGAAGCTGAAAATGTCCCTGGCCTGCATACTCACCAGACATGTCACCCATTGAGCATGTTTGGGATGCTCTGGATCAAGGTGTACGACAGCGTTTTCCAGTTCCCGCCAATATCCAGCAACTTTGCACAGAGGAGTGAGTCAACATTCCACAGGCGACAATCAACAGCCCGAGCAACTCTATGCGAAGGAGATGGCAAATGGTGGTCATGCCAGATACTGACTGGTTTTCTGACCCACGCCCGACCTTTGAAAAAAAAGGTATCTCTGACTGATAGATGCATATCTGTATTCCCAGTCATGCGACATCCATCTATTAGGGCTTAATGAATTTATTTCAATTGACTGATTTCTTTGTATCAACTGTAACTCTTTGAAAATCTTTGAAATTGTTGGATGTTGTGTACATCGGCCCTAAAGCAGTCTTTTGAACAGCATACACTACTCTACACTATCCTCAATAACAAACTACAACAAGCAAGAGCCTGACTTTCAACCTACCACATCATCAGAACTATAGATGGGGCAAGCAAGCCTACATATCTACTCTATTCCGAGGTAACCAGAGCACGGTTCCCAACTCTCCCCATTAGCATTACATTTCAGTCTTTCAGAATATACAGTATATGGTGATTTGGTCCTCTGTACTGCTGTAGCAGTACAGCTAATAGTCTTCCTCTTGGGGATGGATACATATATTTATTTGTTTAAAACAACTTTAACAGATATGTGAATATGACCACCAGATGGTAATCTAGTCTACACGTAGGCTGCTAAGGGCCATTAAAGTCATCTTGATTGTAAATATGTTTAAAAGATTATATATTCATAGTCAACAGATAATATTTATTAGGACTATGTAGAATGATGTAAATCATGTGATGCGGTGAGTTTCTTTTATGAATGTAAAACCCGTAGAAGGGTTGTGTTTGTGTATTCTGCCTGTGTTTGTGTATTCTGCCTGTGTTTGTGTATTCTGCCTGTGCTTGTGTATTCTGCCTGTGCTTGTGTATTCTGCCTGTGTTTGTGTATTCTGCTTGTGTATTCTGCCTGTGTTTGTGTATTCTGCCTGTTTGTGTATTCTGCCTGTTTGTGTATTCTGCCTGTGTTTGTGTATTCTGCCTGTGTTTGTGTATTCTGCCTGTGTATTCTGCCTGTGTTTGTGTATTCTGCCTGTGTATTCTGCCTGTGCTTGTGTATTCTGTGTATTCTGCCTGTGCTTGTGTATTCTGCCTGTGTATTCTGCCTGTGTTTGTGTATTCTGCCTGTGTATTCTGCCTGTGTTTGTGTATTCTGCCTGTGTATTCTGCCTGTGTATTCTGCCTGTGCTTGTGTATTCTGCCTGTGTTTGTGTATTCTGCCTGTTTGTGTATTCTGCCTGTGTTTGTGTATTCTGCCTGTTTGTATGTTCTGCCTGTGTTTGTGTATTCTGCCTGTGTTTGTGTGTTCTGCCTGTGTTTGTGTATTCTGCCTGTGTTTGTGTGTTCTGCCTGTGCTTGTGTATTCTGCCTGTGTTTGTGTATTCTGCCTGTGTTTGTATGTACAATACAGTTTAGTGACAATGTTTTTCTACATCCTCTGTGTGTTTTAAAAAGATAAGAGATAAAAGTATCTGAGAAGCCAGCCTTAACAATAACTAATAACAGACCGCCTTAACAATAACTAATAACAGACCGTCTTAACAATAACTAATAACAGACCGTCTTAACAATAACTAATAACAGACCGTCTTAACAATAACTAATAACAGACCGTCTTAACAATAACTAATAACAGACAGTCTTAACAATAGCTAATAACAGACAGCCTTAACCATAACTAAGGTTAACAGCGCCCCTTCTGCGGCGCTGTTGTTTTGGGTCGCCTACTGGGATCCGATCCATTGTCCTGGGTGGTAGGCCGAACAGAGGATCCGCTTCGGGAAAGTCGTATTCCTGGTCTGTAACGGCTGTCGTGGGAAGAAGGTGAGGACCAAAGCGCAGCGAGGTGAGTGTTCATCTTATTTAATGAAAACTGAACACTGAATAACAAACAACAAAGAAACAACCGGAACAGTTCTGTCTGGTGTCGACACACAAAGACGGAAAACAACCGGAACAGTTCTGTCTGGTGTCGACACACAAAGACTGGAAACAACCGGAACAGTTCTGTCTGGTGTCGACACACAAAGACGGAAAACAACCACCCACAAAACACAATCGAAAACAGGCTACCTAAATATGGTTCTCAATCAGGGACAACGATTGACAGCTGCCTCTGAATGAGAACCATACCAGGCCAAACACAGAAATAGAAAATCATAGAAAAACTAACATAGACAACCCACCCAACTCACGCCCTGACCATACTAAAACAAAAGACAAAACAAAGGAACTAAGGTCAGAACATGACATGGTCGTAATGTTGGTCAGTTGACATTGCTCTTATATCCAATAGTTCCCCCAGGCTGTAAGTAATAAGATTTAAGATTTCCTGTGGTAACAGTGTAAGAAATAATACATTAAAAAAAAAATACTGCATAGTTTCCTAAGAATGCTTTGTGTCATGAGAAACAAAGCATTTTAATTTCTCCCACTCCATACTATGACTCAAAACTAACAAGAATGGCATGCCTATAGGTACTCCAGAAACAATTGTGGTTAGAATCGAAGTCCTACACTTTGCTATTACAAGTGGTAGTCATCTAAATGACTGACAATACAGTCCGTCCCTAATGAATGCAATGGCTTAGGACTGTCATGATCACGAATGCACTAAACAGTTGTGGTATAAGTTTTCCTTATCCATAATTGAACCCGATTTTTATTCTGGGCATGCTCTGTACATGTTTTTCTTGCAGTTTCATAATGTACCTTTCTTTTACCAAATCAAATGGAAACTGTACCCTATCTTGTGAGAGGAGCTCTCTGATGACGCTTTGTCATTGACAGCAGCCCAGTTAGTGGTAGTTCTGCCCTGCTTAGACTCTGTTTCTGTGTGAAAGAGTGAGGGCCTGTGGACCATGACTCAGAGCCTGTGCCCAGTACTGGCAACCCTGCCCTGGCACCAAACCAGCCAGCTGCCCAGCCTCCTAGGCACCCACATTGCCTCTCTAAACACATCATCCACAGCAGTGCTTATTAGGTCATTCTCTTGAATTAGGTCATTGTGAGGGTGTTAAACTGGATGTGGGTATGCATTGAGGTGGTATCTTCCTAGTTATCATTGGATATAGGAACATGTTTTTGATGTAATCTCACTGTTGCTGAGATTTGTAATATGGGTATGAGATTGTGTTCGGTCTTTTCAGTACTGTCTATATGAATGATATACAGATTTTAAGATGACGACATGACCGGAATATCAATAAGACCAGTAGCATACCACTGCTGGCTTGTTTCTGAAGCTAAGCAGGGTTAGTCTTGGTCAGTTCCTGGATGAGAGACCAAATGCTGCTGTAAGTGGTGTTGGAGGGCCAGTAGGAGGCACTCTTTCCTCTGGTCTAAAAAAATATCCCAATCCCCCAGGGCAGTGATTGGGGACACTGCCCTGTGTTGGGTGCTGTCTTTCGGATGGGATGTTAAACGGGTGTCCTGACTCTCTGAGGTCATTAAAGATCCCATGGCACTTATCGTAAGAGTAGGGGTGTTAACCCCGGTGTCCTGGCTAAATTCCCAATCTGGCCCTCAAACCATCACGGTCACCTAATAATCCCCAGTTTACAATTGGCTCATTCATTCCCCTCCTCTCCCCTGTAACTATTCCCCAGGTCGTTGCTGCAAATGAGAACGTGTTCTCAGTCAACTTACCTGGTAAAATAACAGATAAATAAAATAAGTTTAGTAAAGACGTTTTTTCACAATATTTTAGTTTAATTAGGTCCAATGTGATGATATTATAAAAACATAAAGTGCATATTTTTCTCTAATGACCATTTAATAAAAACATTACAACTCACCATGTTGCTGAATCAGTGGGAGCCCTGAGCTTGTTTCCCGGCAACAAGATGGTCCCAATCTAGGGGTGATGGGAGACAGTGACATGTTCCTTATGTCCAGTCTACTCCGTAATTGCGTTTTTTTGGCGTCATTGCGGAAAACCCTGCTTTGCAGAAATAGGATGTTGGAAATGGAAGCAACGTTTTCAGTGCTTTTGTGGCTATCTCAGGATATTCAGCCTTGATTTTAATCTAGAAGTTCGGCAGAGATGAAGTTACCTCAAACATACTTTTAAGGCCACCGTCATTTGCAACCTCAAGTAGTTGATCTTCTTCCTGCACGGACATGGACGGTTCACCTGGGACATTCACAAATGGGTCGCGGATCCATTCCCTGTGCATTTTGTGGGTCTTTGGCGGTTGGAAAGTTATGCTCGAACTTCGTTGACAGTGAAGCTAGGTGATCGCGCACCAGCTGGAAGAAAGACGGCCTGGTCTCAGTCTCTCCCAAAATCTCCACTAATGTTTGGAACATGTCAAATATGTCCCTGTCCACTCACCGTCCCCACAGTTCTAGTTTGGCTTTGAATACAACCACTTCATCTGCCAAATTCAAGACAGATGTCATTCTCCCCTGAAGTGACAGTGAGTTCGTTGAGCAGGTTGAATATGTCGCACAGGTAAGCGAGTTTTGCGACCCATTCCTCGTCATTGAAATGTGCTGGCAGTGGTGACTTTTTTTTCTGAAAGAAATCTCTGCAGCGTCTCTCGTAACTCAAATACTCTGGCAAGCGATCTCCCCCTGGATAGCCATCCGACTTCTGTGTATAAGAGAAGGCGTTTGTGCTCTGCGTCCATTTCCTCAGACGCGAGTTAAGGGCGTGTGCTTTGATGTGATTCATAACTTTAATAACATCATTCAATACGACGTTACATTCAGGTGACATCTTTCGGCTAGCCAGCATTTCTATGTGAATGACAGTTCGTAGACTCACATTCAGGCGCAACATCTTTAACCCGGGTAGTGAAACCAGACAGCCGTCCAGTCATGGCAGCAGCCCCATCCGTGCATACGCCAATGCAGAATGACCAATCCAATTTTCCTCACATGTAATCATCCAAAGATTTGACTAGCTCTGCGGCCGCTGTGTTAGTCAGCAGGGACAGCGCACACACCAAATCCTCATGCACATCATCCTGAAATATATATCGCACATAAACAAGCAGTATTGCCTTGATGTCGATATCGGTAGATTCGTCAACCTGGATTGCATACCACGGTGACTCGTTAAAGCCTTTCTAACAATTGTGCCTCAACGTCCTCCGCTACTTCATCAATTATCTTAGTGAAGGTTGGTAACCGAAAGAGGAACCTGTGCTATCTTTTTAGCCGCAGCCTCTTCTAAGAGTTCACGGCAAATGTCCTTTAGCAGCAGGTAGAATCAACTCCTCGTCAATAGTGAAAGGCTTCTTGGCCTTAGCAATACAGCTAGCCACTAAGTATGAAGCTCTGTGCAGCCACGTTTGTTGATGCGGTGACTTTCAAAACTTGCTTCTGTCCTTCTTGTTCACGTTTTCTTCGCTCAAAGTATTCAACAGTTTTGTCTTTAAGTGTAGGGTGTTTGGATTCGATGTGCCGAAGCAGTTTTGAGTTCTTCATTGCCTCGTTAGAGCTCCACATACTACACACGGGGCTTGGAGCATGTGAGTCGCAATAAAGCCATATTTTAGGTAGGACTGATCATATTTTATATTGAATGAAGCTTGCTTTTTTTGGCAGTCTCGGGCTCTGCTGTCTCTGCATTATTGACATCGTCGTTGGACCTTTTACCTCCCTTACCCCTTCCGAAGAAGCTCTCCAGCAACGTTTGTTTTTATTCATGTCAGCTAACGTAGCTAGCTTGTAAAAAGTTGTCAGGCAACACAGCACACGCGGACCGTGTTGAACTCCTGGTGCACGCTGCTGTGGCTCTGATCTGTCTCCATGACTCATCTCTCTCCATTAACACCATGTTATTTTTTCACTCTTAGAAAGAGAGGGACATTATGGCCTTTTCTCAGTCAACTATTTAGTTGGCAACTATTGGAATTCCCCTAAATTCCAATGTGAACTGACGATTCAACTTTGTGTCACAGAAAAAGCTTGTGACAGAAAATAAACTAGCCTAATTAACACAGACTTAATGGATGCTATGTTGACCTCCTGTGGCTGAGACTTCCCACCCATTCATCCTCTACTGATATTGTAAACAAACCTGGACAGGATCCTTATCTCAAACGGTGCTCTCATTAGAGGCGTGACATGTTGTGCCCCATGCCATTTCCCCCAGCACATTTGTGGACCCAGGTGGCACTGAATAACAGTGCAGCTGGAAAACAGGAAGTGGAGCGACCAATGGGTGGCCCACCAACAGGAAATATATTGATGTGGAAACATATTACCTCTAAATAACACCCTAGAACCTGTCTACATTAGTTAATAAGGGAGTTATTCTCATCTCTTGGGGCAGAGAGTGTGATAGTTTGTGCTAAGTAAAGTAAGTCAAGTCAATTCTTGGGACAAAGTGAATGGCCATTGTATAAAAAGCTTGTCAGACAACAGCAGTGGTGTAGTGGAGGTACACGCCATTTCAATTAATAAGGCTGATGGAACAGATCATAATGCTTATCTGAAAATGTTAAAATATTATTCATTCACATTTTAGGTGCAGCAATGTGCACAGGACAGCAGGGCCATAACTAAGGTTTGAGTCGTTAGGTCCGGAAGGAGGGAATTCTCCCCAGGATATTTTTTGAACGTTGAAGCTTGTTTACTTTCTTTATATATAACAAATGCTATTTGGAGAACAGCAAAAACAAGCAAAAATGACCCTTTCCATTACCACATTGGCTGCTGTAGGTACATTCAGCTATATTTAGCTATGCAATGGTAATGCTATACCCCTGAAAATTGGGAAGTATGATAAATGATTCACACTGACACGTAGCAACAGTGACAAAACAAAAACGTATGACATTTTGAAACTATATTGTTTGAATTTTGATAGCATTTTAATATCGGCCTATAGGGAAGATAGGCAATGTGGATATATTCATATATATGTTTCAATATCTTATTTTTTTAAAGTTCCTAACTTGTTTGATAAGATTGGTACAAGTTTAGGAACAACTGTGCTAACCTGTCTCTCGGCTTGCTTCCGCGATGACCTAGCTAAACGGCGCATGTGGAGGATACATTCAAGGTAATGTGGATGGAGAAAGAAATGCATTGCTTTACAAGGTGTAACCTTTCCATGCACACTAAATGTTTGGAATTTTGGTGACTTGACCTACATTACTCTGTCAATATTGCATGATTTATGGACTGTATTTAATTTTATATATTTTTTAATTGAACCTTTATTTAACTAGGCAAATCAGTTAAGAACAAATTGGAAACAGAGATGGAAACATTCGTTAGAAATGTAGAAAGAGGGGAGATCTAAAGATGCAACAACTATCATGGGTTGCTAATATGACTAGGATAATGCCTTTGGCTGCTCGACAATGAGAGAAAGTTGAAAGAAATCCAGTAGAACAGGATAACACATATGAGGAAGTCTTTATAAAATAATTGCATCTATGTTTCTATGGTGGGATTTTGGCTATAGACTACTTTGAAGCAAGGAAAGCCATGCCACATAATATGAAGTAAAACGTCAAAGTTTCAAACTATTAAGGAACAGGAAAAATATAGAGATGGTAATGATAGGCCTAACTGTCTTCTGGTAGATGGAGAGGCTTCCCAAAAACCTTCTCTATTAAATGTTAATTAGCTACAAAGAAGCCAATGCCTACCTGGCAGAATTATATGATTATTTCTATCAATCCAGTGGCCATTTGTCTTGCAAACTGGGTAACTACACTCAAATCAAAATGCATTACATTTTTTCCTAGCTGAGGAAAGCTCAACTGTTCTCTTATATTGAGGCGGAGTTGAGTTTGGTAACTGGTCGCAGGTTTTGCTAGCAACAACATTGAGTCACCATCAGTAGCAGTGCATCGGTAAAATCCCTGAGGATGCAAAGCCAAGCCAGTCAAAAGGCCTTATTACAACCTATGTTGTGATAATTGCGTTGTTTTCTCTATAACACATTTCGCCACCGTGATATACAATTTACAAGGCCGTGACAACAAAAAGGCAACAGTCACACAGTGGCAGAATAAATGTAACTACACATACGTTTGTTTCATCACAAAACCGGAGAGCAACAAAGCAAATATAGCATGTAACAAACATTCATATGATCTGCAGCATGGTCAAGAAAGTTAATGTTTTTGACAGTTTACTAAACAATTACTGATTTACAACTACAGAGTTACCGCAAGTCAGCACAAAGACAACAGGAGCCCTGCCTCCGCTATTCCAGCACCATTTTAACTTAAACATTTAAACATCATCAAATCAACAAGGCTATATATGTTTAGTTTAACACACGGAAAACAAACTTAAAAAATACCAAAAACAATTTAGTCCAATCAATTTAGCTAAATATCACATGGCTGTCCATGGTACTGATTTCTGTCTCTCTCTGTGTGTGTATGTTTGTGCAAGTACAACAAAAATGTTTGGACTCACTCTACTTGTAGACTAGTTGAACGCCAATGCCATCCTTCTGTCTTTGGCGAAACGGTCTATGGCTCTATCATTCAGTACACTTGTATTTTTTGTTGTCATAGGCTACCTAGCTAAAATGCTTGCTTGCCTAGCTTCCTTGCATTGGCAATAATGAACTAGCTAAGTTAGCTAGCTAGTTAACATGAGTCTGCTAGGCTACATCTAGTGGCACAACTTATGAATATATGTTTAGCTCAGAATTGCCATCATAATCATTGGCCTGTACAGAGAATTAAGTCAAAACCACCAGTCCAAATCCCCATCTCTATCCATGGTTTAGGAAAGGACTGATTTAGAAAGCTAGCTACTGCAGGACATCAACACAAGCAGACCAAAAACAGACACCTTTTTCTGAAAATGACATTTTGCTTAGGAAGTGATTTGATTGGTGTGAAGCGAAATCCAAACTGGCCTCCCTCGGAGGGCGTTTCGTTGCACCAGCACTACCCACAGGTGAGGTCAGCTCAAAGCTGATTTAGCTAATCCTTTCATTTAAAAAAGCATCAACGGAGACTAAATGCTTGCTGGCATCAATCAATCAAACAAATGCTATGGTAAAAACATGTCATACTCTTTTGGTCCAAACAGCATCAGATACATGGGCTACACTGAGACAGAGGGGCTTGGTTTCCCTACCTCCAATGATTTCTCCGGTGAGATTCAGCTACTTGCGAATTGACAGAGAAATTATGAAAACACAGACAGAGACTAAAGATTCATTTAATTTAATTTATATAATAGTTTTACAGGTCAAATTTTGGCCCTGGCCATCCATGAATATACACCACTGGTCACCATTAGTTGATTCTTGTAAAAATGTCAATTCTGAAAACTCTTACCTGTACCTACAGTATGTTTGTCCTGTACAACCAAGGCCCTTTCGCCGGGTGCTGAAATTCATACTTTTAATAAAAACTTTTATCGACTACAACCATCGATTTAAAAAAATGAATGATTCCCCCCCTCATTTGTGTTGCTCAGCGTGAATGTGCATGTGTCAATTGAATTGTTCAGTGCTATTCGGATTTCCTTGGGACGTCCCTACCCTAAACCCTAACCTTAACTCTTACCCTAACCATAAACCTTACCTAACCCTTCCAGGAACCACTACACCACTGGCCAACAGGTACATATTTGTCCTCATTTGATATATGAGCAGCTCAGCGTACAGGAACAATATCATTAAAATCTATGAACTCCCTGACCCACATTACCAAAAATATTGTTAACATATTGGAATGGGATTAGGTCCTGGAAAGACCTGCAGTTTTACATCCCAGAGCAGATATTTGTACTGGTACTGGTATCAGAGTCCTCACATTTCCAAATATATAGTTAATATATTGATTAACTTGGTTAATGTATTCGTTATAGTTAACATAGGGTTATAGTTAACATATTGGTTAGTATAGTTAACATTTTGGTTTTAGTTAATGTATTGGTTAATATAGTTAACGTATGGGTTACCGTAACGTATTACGTTGTGGGATGTCCTGGGATGATGCTTTGCAGGGAATATTTCAACAAGTTAGTATATGTATCAGAGTCTTACTGTAGCTTCAAATAACAAAATCCGTTCCTAAATGTCTACACTAGTGTATTAAATAGTTATAACACTACTACTACTACTGTAATATTACTGCTTGGGTTTGATGAACTGTTGTCTGTTTCCAGAATTTAAAGCTCTGTAATTATAGCTATTTGGGACCAGGAAATACAATTCCAAGAATAGTTTATCAGATAAACATAACCTCACCATAATGGACCTTTGGCAAAGGACCAACTAGAAAAAGACTGGTATTCCCATGTGTGCTGAACCCTCTCGTTTCTTCCTTATTTCTGCCTTTAGCTGGCGGGACTTTTCCAACCCGAATCCAGCTGCTTCCCAACTCAAGCCCTGCTGAGAAGGAGGATGTGTGTGTGCAGACAGGCGAGGTTAAGCACACATGGAAGCAGCTCATAGGAATGGGCTGGGAACAGAACCCATCATTCAGCGTCTGTCAAGGACTCTCACCATAGCCTACATTTCGCGACAGATTTATGACCTCACAAAAAAAGAGTCTAGGAACTGACCAATGGCATTGCTCCACCAATATGACTAGATAAAGTAACCCTATGGCAACATATTAGGATTTAGACTCGTAGAAAAGAAGAAAAAAAACGGAATATTATTGATTCATATTCAGTCATAGAATAATCGTATATAAACTGTTACATCATATAATGTATTGGGCAGCCATGGGAAGAGATATGGTTGTATTGCTTCTTGTTTTTTCTTCTTAGGGCCAGTAAGAAAATCCCCAGCTGCCTGTGTCTGTCGGCGTTGCGCCACTGTTTATAAATAAACGGCAGATTAAACAGGATCTGTTATTGGGGACAGTGTACCGTAGCCTATGGTTTGCTGTGTGAAGGGGCTAAACTCCAGCATATTGGCCTGACATGTTTCCTGACCCCACAAGAATTCCAGGTCTCGCGTGTTCCCCAGTTATTTTTGTAGGCTATTGGTACCTGTTGAATATCACTTACCACACCTAAGCAAAAACAAGCAACCTAGTGAGTGTGTTTTTTACCATGGGATGACATCATACTTTGAATAATTGACAAACATCATTTTCATATTTAACCAACATAATTTGCATATTCCCCTCCCAGCCCTTTACTCTAAAAAGGTACATTGCTTTCCCACCTTCATCTCAAACAATGGTCTAAACCAGGCAATGCTTTCTGTTTTTTCAGACTTAAAAAAAATAAAAAATCAGTAAAATATGATTTAAACAACATACAGGTCAAATGTAAAATTGTAATTGTTTTTAATAAAGTCATAGGCTACTAGGGATAATGCATTCACTCTAATAATTTTTAATTACAAGTGTTATGATTAGCTATTAAGTTTTGTGTTTGGGGTGCCACCGCTCGTTCCTGTCGCAGCGTGCATTTGTTTTGCTTCAGTTCTGTGTGTTGTGACATTCTAGACGTGAAGTTGTGAACACGTCAGTAAGACTGTTGAACATTGAGTGAACATCGACTGTCTTTCTTGCGCAGCAAACGCAAGTGCTGCATCAACAGACTCCTTGGCAGAACGCGAGGAGGGCAGAGGGGTACTGTGACGACGATTTTAGTAATGTCTCTTGAGAAATAACATTATAGCGTCTCTAAACATGACTTCGGTGTGGAAGAGACTTCAGCGTGTCGGCAAGAAAGCGTCGAAGTTCCAGTTTGCGGTGACTTTTCAAGAACTGACAGTAGAATGCACGAAGAAATGGTGAGTAAACATGTTTTTTTGTTGTTGCCTTGATAAAAATGGTCATGTCTGAACCGATAAAACGCAACCTCGTGGGACCTTTGTCACTGACTGTGTCCCCAGCTCGAGCTGTGATGTTTTAAGGGCATACTTTTAGATTCACATTTGGTTGGTGCAAAGCTATGTTGTCAGTTATATAGGCTAAATGATGGTTTAATGTTGTCAGTTGCGTACTGCTATCACATTGTCTTCCCCATTACTTTTTTTGTTGATTGTACACGTTTATGCCATCAGTGCATCGTGCATTACACTGTACTGTACAGCTTTGGATGAGCGTACGCCTTTGACAGCCAATGCACTTCCGCATTTGCTCTTTTCCTATTCTAATCATCGTCATGCGACAAGCATCCTAATTGACATTCAGTTATTCAGAGGGGAAACATTAAAACTGGTTGTTTTGAGGGTAAGCAATAGATGTGTCCAAATTCAAATATAAAAATGTGTAAGCCTAAACTATGAAGTATCACAGGTCTATAACAGGTGAATGAACTACAGGTGATGCTGTACGATGATGATGATGATGTCATTTATTCATGGTTCATCATTGTTGTCATCACATCATGGATGATCATCATCATCCATCATCATCATCACCTGTAGTGCATATAATTTCCCCTTGTTCCAAGCAGGTGTTATTATTTTTCGACCATACAGTGCATTCAGAAAGTATTCAGACCCCTTGAAATGTTCCACATTTTGTTACGTTACAGCCTTATTCTTAAATTGTTTTCCCCCCTCATTAATCTATACACAATATCCCATAATGACAAAGTAAAAACTGTTTTTTAGAAATGTTTGCAAATGTATTACAAATGTCAAACTGAAATATCACATTTCCATCAGTATTCAGACCCTTTACTCAGTACTTTGTTGAAGCACCTTTTGTCGCGATTACAGCCCCGTGTCTTCTTGTGTATGTCGCTACAAGCTTGGCACACCTGTAGTTGTGGAGTTTCTCCAATTCTTCTCTGCAGATTCTCACACCCCTGTCAGGTTGGATGGGGAGCTTTCAAGTCTGGGCTCTGGCTGGGCCACTCAGGAACATTCAGATACTTGTCCCGAAGCCACTCCTGCGTTGTCATGGCTGTGTGCTTAGTGTCGTTGTCCTGTTGGAAGGTGAACCTTCGACCCAGTCTGAGGTCCTGAGTGCTATGAAGCAGGTTTTCATCAAGGATCTCTCTGTACTTTGCTCCGTTCATCTTTCCCTCGATCCTGACTAGTCTCCGAGTCCCTGCCGCTGAATAACATCCCCACAGTATGATGCTGCCACCACCATGCTTCACTGTAGGAATGGTGCCAGGTTTTCTCCAACGTCTAGTTTGATTTACATTTGGTTGAGTTGTCAACTAACGTGAAATCAACCAATAATGTTCACCTTATCATAGGATTTAGCTTAAAAGTTAGGTGGGGAATTTTTTTTATTCCCTTACCTTGATGACTTTTTGCAAATCCAATCAGTTATCCATGTTGATTCAACGTCATCATATAACATTTTTGTTGTGGAAATAATGCGGAAACAACGTTGATTCAGCCAGTTTTTGTCCAGTGGGATGTTATTTCAGCATTTTAAGCTGACACTGTATCTCTTAGTCTGACCTAACCTAATATAATCATGTAATCAATCGCTCATGTGGAATAAAGACTCTCAGGCTGGTGAGGCAGAGTGCTATGCAGCCCCTCTGACAACCCAATGCACTGCTGCCTACGACTGCTGTGCAGCCAGGTGCTGCTCACACACGCGGCAGGGTTTTAACTTAAGTCAGTTCTTATGTATGTATGGAATGCGCGTACAGCCAGTGGTGCTGTGGTTCCTGTCTGGGCCCTGGCTCTGCTTGAATTCCATTAGCATTACTCACATTGTACCTAGAATGTGCTTCCTCCAACCGCCCAGCCCTAGCTGGCAGACGACCTCCCTGTCTCTCTACCTTCATTGTTCTATTATACACCCCCTTAGTAGTATTAGCATGTTCTTGGTATTGCTGTCTATCGAACCATTCTCCTATACCTAGTGTATGCATATGCAGCTTGATGATAACATCATTCAGTACAGTGTCATTTTAATGTGGTAAGAGTCAAGTTTGACCAGTTTGAAAACAAGGTCATCAATTGCATGGCTTTTATGACTGTTTGATGTATGAGATTAACACAAGTGGTGTTTTGTCGGCTGGTGATTGAGTCAGTATGTTTTGGTGATCTGACTCTTGGCAGCAAACTGTGGGTTCTGTATGGGCCTCTGCTTGTTCACTGTTTAGCAGTAATATCATGTGATGCTGTGAAACCACAGACCACGCAACGTCACATCAGTCACTCAATCAGCCCCAGCAGCACAGCATTAAAAGACCAATATCGGCAGTTAATATTGTTGAAATGATATATTGGTCCGACTCTACAGAGAATAGCAGTAATGTTACCAGACGTGGTGTATGTTTCCATGTTTCCACTTCGCTAGAAGAATGTGAACAATGTGGATCAGCTAGACAGGTCGTCCTGCTTAACTGATTAGCAAAATGACTGTTCAGTTTGCAACAATAGAGGTGTGTGTGCGTACAGTGCATTTGGAAAGTATTCAGACCCCTTGACTTTTTCCATAATTTTGTTACGTTACAGCCTTATTCTAATATATATATATATTTAATAATCCTCATCAATCTACACACACAATACCTCATAATGACAAAGCGAAAACAGGTGTTTAGACATTTGTGAAAATGAATACAAATAAAATAACTGAAATAACTTATCTATATAAGTATTCAGACCCTTACAACCAACTAATTGCAGCATTACCGCAAAGCGGAAGGGGGGAAAAGTAAGGATCTTGTAAGTCGGGCCTGCATTAAAGATCAAAGTTATTTAAAGAAAATTGTGATAAAAAAAAGATATACCATTTTCATTTAAGGACCAAAAAATTGACAGCTGTGTCATATAGATTGCAAAATAGTTGTGAAGAAATTTTCGATGTACCGATTCCATGGCACAACTGATATGCAAAACGACACCGGATTCAAAACTTCACATTTTTCAATTTAAATTATTATACATTTACCTGGAGCTAACGCTGCATATAGCAATACTGGGTGATTTGAAAAGTCATAGTCAATCGGTCAATAATATAATAACACTTTTAGTAAAAAAAATTATCTTTAATTTACAATCTGTAGATGTAGGTATATAGTGTTTATACATGTTGTTGTTCATTAGTTTTCAACCAATTAGGGGAGGGGTGGTAGGGTTAGTGGAAAATAATAAAGTAAATATATTTTAAATAAGGTATGTGTGTGTATATGTACACTAGCGTTCAAAAGTTTGGGGTCACTTAGAAATGTCCTTGATTTTGAAAGAAAAGCACATTTTTTGTCCATTAAAATAACATCAAATTGATCAGAAATACAGTGTAGACATTGTTAATGTCGTAAATGACGATTGTAGCTGGAAACGGCAGATTTTTTTATGGAATATTTACAGAGGCCCATTATCAGCAACTATCACTCCTGTGTTCCAATGGCACATTGTGTTAGCTAATCCAAGTTTAT
This sequence comes from Oncorhynchus tshawytscha, assembly GCF_018296145.1. Lineage (NCBI taxonomy): Eukaryota > Metazoa > Chordata > Actinopteri > Salmoniformes > Salmonidae > Oncorhynchus > Oncorhynchus tshawytscha. Next base: position 29,376,935 of record NC_056443.1, read on the forward strand.
AATTTTAAAAGACTAATTGATCATTAGAAAACCATTTGGCCATTATGTTAGCACAGCTGACAACTGTTGTCCTGATTTAAAGAAGAAATACAACTGACCTTCTTTAGACTAGTTGAGTATCTGGAGCATCAGCATTTGTGGGTTCGAGTGCAGGATCAAAATGGCCAGAAACAAAGAACTTTCATCTTAAACTTGTCAGTCTATTCTTGTTCTGAGAAATGAAGGCTATTCCATGCGAGAAATTGCCAAGAAACTGAAAATCTCATACAACGCTGTGTACTACTCCCTTCCAGAACAGCATAAACTGGCTCAGACCAGAATAGAAAGAGGAGTGGGAGGCCCTAGTGCACAACTGAGCAAGAGGACAAGTACATTAGAGTGTCTAGTTTGAGAAACAGATGCCTCACAAGTCCTCAACTGGCAGCTTCATTAAATAGTACGCGCAAAACACCAGTCTCAATGTCAACAGTGAAGAGGCGACTCCGGGATGCTGGTCTTCTAGGCAGAGTTGCAAAGAAAAAGCCATATCTCAGACTGGCCAATAAAAATAAAAGATTAAGATGGGCAAATGAGCACAGACACTGGACAGAGGAAGATTGGAGAAGTGTTATGGACAGACAAATCTAAGTTTGAGGTGTTCAGATCACAAAGAAGAACATTTGTGAGACGCAGAAAAAAAATGAAAAGATGCTGGAGGAGAGCTTGACACCATCTGTTAAGCATGGTGGAGGTGCTTTGGTGGTGGTAAAGTGGGAGATTTGTACAGGGGAAAAGGGATCTTGAAGAAGGAAGGCTATCACTCCATTTTGCAACGCCATGCCATATACCCTGTGGACGGCACTTAATTGGAGCCAATTTCCTCCTACAACAGGACAATGACACAGCTCCAAACTATGCAAGAACTATTTAGGGAAGAAGCAGTCAGCTGGTATATTGTCTATAATGGAGTGGCCAGCACAGTCACCGGATCTCAACCCTATTGAGCTATTGTGGGATCAGCTTGACCGTCAAGCCAATCCAACTTGTGGGAGGTGTTTCAGGAAGCATGGGGGGAAATCTCTTCATATTACCTCAACAAATTGACAACTAGAATGCCAAAGGTCTGCAAGGCTGTAATTGCTGCAGATGGAGGATTCTTTGACGAAAGCAAAGTTTGAAGGACACAATTGTTATTTTAATTAAAAATCATTATTTATAACCTTGTTTCAATGTTTTGACTATATTTCCTATTAATTTTGCAACTAATTTCATGTATGTTTTCATGGAAAACAAGGACATTTCTAAGTGACCCCAAACTTTTAAACGGTAGTGTATGTTTTTCACAATTCCTGACATTTGATCCTAGTAAAAATCCCCTGTTTTAGGTCAGTTAGGATCACCACTTTATTTTAAGAATGTGAAATGTCAGAATAATAGTAGAGAGTGATTTATTTCAGCTTTTATTTCTTTCTTCACATTCCCAGTGGGTCAGAAGTTTACATACACTCAAATAGTATTTGGTAGCATTGCCTTCAAATTGAACTTGGGTCAAATGCTTCAGTAGTCCTTCCACAAGCTTCCCACAATAAGTTGGCTGAACATTGGCCCATTCCTCCTGACAGAGCTGGTGTAACTGCGTCAGGTTTGTAGGCCTCATTGCTCGCACATGTTTTTTTCAGTTATGCGCACAAATTTTTGATTTGATTTGAGGTCAGAGCTTTGTGATGGCCACTCCAATACCTTGACTTTGTTGTCCTTAAACCATTTTGCCGCAACTTTGGAAGTATGCCTGGAGTCATTGTCCATTTGGAAGACCCATTTGAGACCAAGCTTTCACTACCTGACTGATGTCTTGAGATGTTGCTTCAATATATCCACATAATTGTCCTCCCTCATGATGCTATCTATTTTGTGAAGTTCACCAGTCCCTCATGCAGCAAAGCACCCCCACAGCATGATGCTGCCACCCCCTTGCTTCACGGTTGGGATGGTGTTCTTCAGCTTGCAAGCCTCCCCCTTTTTCCTCCAAACATAACGATGGTCATTATGGCCGAAAAGTTCTATTTTTGTTTCATCAGACCAGTGGACATTTCTCCAAAAAGTACGATCTTTGTCCCCATGTGCAGTTGCAAACCGTAGTCTGGCTTTTTTATGGCGGTTTTGGAGCAGTGGCTTCTTCCTTGCTGAGCGGCCTTTCAGGTTATGTCGATATAGGACTTGTTTTACTGTGGATATGGATACTTTAGTACCTGTTTCCTCCAGCAATCTTCACAAGGTCCTTTGCTGTTGTTCTGGGATTGATTTCCACTTTTCGCACCAAAAGTACGTTCATTTCTAGGAGACAGAACGCGTCTCCTTCCTGAGCGGTATGACGGCTGCGTGGTCCCATGGTGTATATACTTGCGTACTATTGTTTGTACAGATGAACTTGGTACTTTCAGGCATTTGGAAATCGCTCCCAAGGATGAACCAGACTTGTGGAGTTCTACAAAACTATTTCTGAGGTCTTGTCTGATTGCTTTTGATTTTCCCATGATGTCAAGCAAAGATGCACTGAGATTGAAGGTAGGCCTTGAAATACATCCACAGATACACCTCCAATTGACTCATGTCAATTAGCTTATAATAAGCTTCTAAAGCCATGACATACTTTAATGGAATTTTCCAAGCTTTTTAAAGGCCTAGTCAACTTAGTGTATGTAAACTTCTGACCCCCTGGAATTGTGATACAGTGAGTTATTTCAATTTCTTTTTTCCAGTTTTGAATTAAATATACCTTCCTCCATCCCGCCTCACCCAATTTTGTACAGATCTGTTATTTTTTAGACCTTATAACTGGAACCTCTATCAGAAGCTAGCTGTCAGAGACTAGCTAGCTAATTAGCTACTAGCTATTTAGTCATTGTTAGCCACTGCTAGCAGTCTTTACCTTTAGCTCAGACACTAGACGCTTTAGTCTGGATAATACCTGCCAGTCTGCACAGGGTGATATCAGCCATGAGCCTATCAGACATCACCGGATTACTGCAGCAAGCTCTGGACCATTACACCGGATCATCACAGCTAGCTAGCTGCTACTGAGTGGCTATTGTGGCTAACGCCCTTGTCCAGAAGCAAGCACCAGTTAGCCTCGAGCTAGTCTCGAGCTAGGCCCATCTCCCGGCTAGCCAACGAAGTACACCAACTACAGTACCTCTCTTGCCAATTGGCCTGGACCCTTTGTCGACACGGAGCCCCGCCGATCCATCACTGCTGGTCTGCTGACGTAATTCGGCCGATGTGCTCTCAACCGGCCTCTGCGTCGTGTATGTCTGCTAGGCCCGGCCCGCTAGCTTTCTGAATGCTGTGTCTCCCACTCGCCTAGCATAGTAACGACTACCGAACGGCTCCTTGTTTCATCTATTGCTGCTCATTGAACCCTATGATCACTCGGCTACACAGCTGATGCCTGCTGGACTGTTCATTAACACAGTACTTCATTTTGTTTATATGTCGGCCGCAGCCTCGAACTCAGGCCATGTGTGTAGCTAACTGACCCTCTCTGCTCATTCATCGCCATTTACCTGTTGTTGTTGTCTTAGCTGTTTACCCGTTGTTGTCTTAGCTCTCCCAATCAACACATATGATTGCTTTATGCCTCTCTCTAATGTCAATATGCCTTGTATACTGTTGTTGAGGGTAGCTCTCATTATTTTATTTTACTGCGGAGCCCCTAGTCCCACTCAACATGCCTTAGATAGCTCCTTTGTTCCCCCCCCCCACACACATGCAGAGACCTCGCCTAGCTTAACTGGTGCCTCCAGAGATGCAACCTTTCTCATTGTCACTCAATGCCTAGGTTTACCTCCACTGTACTCGCACCCTACCATACCCTTCTCTGTACATTATGCCCTGAATCTATCCTACCACGCCCAGAAATATGCTCCTTTTATTCTCTGTTTCCAACGCACTAGACGACCAGTTCTTGTAGCCTTTAGTCGTACCCTCATTCTACTCCTCCTCTGTTCCTTTGGTGATGTAGAGGTTAACCCAGGCCCTGTGTGTCCCCAGGAGCTCTCATTTGTTGACTTCTGTAACCATAAAAGCCTTGGGTTCATGCATGTTAACATCAGAAGCCTCCTCCCTAAGTTTGCTTTATTCACTGCTTTAGCACACTCCACCAACCCTGATGTCCTTGCCGTGTCTGAATCCTGGCTTAGGAAGGCCACTAAAAATTCGGAAATTTCCATCCCCAACTGCAACATTTCCCGTCAAGATATAACTGCTAAAGGGGGCGGAGTTGCAATCTACTGCAAAGATAGCCTGCAGAGTTCTGTCATACTATCCAGGTCTATGCCCAAACAGTTCGAGCTTCTAATTTTAAAAATGAATCTCTCCAGAAATAAGTCTCTCACTGTTGCCGCTTGTTATAGACCCCCCTCAGCTCCCAGCAGTGCCCTGGACACAATATGTGAATTGATTGCCCCTCATCTATCTTCAGAGTTCATACTGTTAGGTGAACTATTCTTTTTTTCATGTTTATTTAACCAGGTAGGCCAGTTGAGAACAAGTTCTCATTTACAACTGCGACCTGGCCAAGATAAAGCATAGCAGTGCGACAAAAACAACACAGAGTTACACATGGGATAAACAAACGTACAGTCAATAACACAATAGAAAAACCTGTATACAGTGTGTGCAAATGAAGTAAGGAGGTAAGGCAATAAATAGGCCATAGTGGCTAAGTAATTCCAATTTAGCAATTAACACTGGAGTGATAGATGTGCAGATGAGGATGTGCAAGTAGAAATACTGGTGTGCAAAAGAGCAGAAAAACAAATCTAGGGATGAGGTAGGTAGCTGGATGGGCTATTTACAGATGGGCTGTGTACAGCTGCAGCAATCTGTAAGCTGCTCTGACAGCTGATGCTTAAAGCTAGTGAGGGAGATATAAGTCTCCAACTTCAGTGATTTTTTGCAATTCGTTCCAGTCACTGGCAGCAGAGAACTGGAAGAAAAGGCGGCCAAAAGAGGTGTTGGCTTTGGGGATGACCAGTGAAATATACCTGCTGGAGCGCATGCTACGGGAGGGTGTTGCTATGAGTTGAGTGAGTTGAGATAAGGCGGAGCTTTACCTAGCAAAGACTTATAGATGACCTGGAGCCAGTGGCTTTGGCGACGAATATGTAGTGAGGGCCAGCCAACGAGAGCATACAGGTCGCAGTGGTGGGTAGTATATGGGGCTTTGATGACAAAATGGATGGCTCTGTGATAGACGACATCCAATTTGCTGAGTAGAGTGTTGGAGTCTATTTTGTAAATGACATCGCCGAAGTCAAGAATCGGCAGGTTATGAAGAGTCAGTTTTATGAGGGTATGTTTGGCAGCATGAGAGGAGGCTTTATTGCCAAATAGGATTAGTCTTGTTCAAGGAGGTGACCAAGAACTCGATAGTCACTCTGACAGAACTCCAGAGTTCCGCTGTGGAGATGGTAGAACCTTCGAAAGGCCAGATGAAGCCACTCCTCAGTAAAAGGCACATGACAGCCCGATTTTCTGGTCTGATGAAACCAAGATTGAACACTTCGGCCATAATGCCAAGCGAGCAAAGTACAGAGAGATCCTTGATGAAAACCTGCTCCAGAGCACTCAGGACCTCAGACTGGGGCGAAGGTTCACCTTCCAACAGGACAACAACCCTGAGCACACAGCCAAGACAACACAGGAGTGGCCCAGTCAGAGCCCAGACTTGAACCCGATCAAACATCTCTGGAGAGACCTGAAAGTAGCTGAGCAGTGACGCTCCCCATCCAACCTGACAGAGCTTGAGAGGATCTGCAGAGAAGAATGGGAGAATCTCCCCAATTACAGGTGTGCCAAGCTTGTAGCGTCATACCCAAGAAGAGTCAAAGCTATAATCCCTGACAAAGGTGCTTCAACAAAGTACTGAGTAAAGTGTCTGAATACTTATGTAAATGTGATATTTACGTTTTTTATATTTAATACATTTGCATAAATTTTGAAAACTTTTTTTGATTTGTCATTATGGGGTTTTGTTTGTAGATTAATGAGGAAAAAACAATTGAATCAATTTTAGAATAAGGCTGTAACGTAACAAAATGTGGAAAAAGTCAAGGGGTCTGAATATTTTCCGAATGCACCATATGTCCTGGTTCGTTCTGCACGTTCTCTCCAAATACAGCGCATTAGTCTGTCAAGTGTTTTTCCTCAAGAATGCATGCTGGGAGTGGGAACAAAAACATACACTCATGTGACAGGATGTAATATGAAAGTGTTATGGTACAGATTATCTCTTATAACACCGTGACCTATAAGACGATGTGGTCCCATTCACACAACTATGGTTATTTCCCTTAGGCTACTTGGTATAACTACCCCTGTAAACACTTGTTTCAGTGGCATCAGCATGTTGAGGGACCCAATTAGGTGACAGGTCAGTCAGATGTAAGCTCGGGTTAGTTACCGACCATTACGTCTCATGTATTTCCCAATTAGGTAACTTCATTGTGCAACACATCAGTGCTTATGTTGGGCAGGTCCTAAAATGTTCTACTGCTTGATTACCTGCACCTCTTATATAACATTGTCTCTAGAAAAGTTTAGAAACCTTACAATACATCCCCAAAGATAGACTGTGGTTTGTAACACCTCTAGAGCGCGTGGCGGGCGTTGTGTGAGGCAGGCTGATATTGGGCTGGCAGGTGTATGGTTGCAGGCTGATATTGGGCTGGCAGGTGTATGGGGAAGGCTGATATTGGCCTGGCAGGTGTATGGGGCAGGCTGATATTGGGCTGGCAGGTGTATGGGGCAGGCTGATATTGGCCTGGCAGGTGTATGGGGAAGGCTGATATTGGGCTGGCAGGTGTATGGGGCAGGCTGATATTGGGCTGGCAGGTGGGTGAATTAGCAGTTAACCTAATGGTTAAGCCCCACCATTCCACGGGTCTATTTCTGTGGCCCCCCCACCACCTCACCTTTCCCCCAGCCTCCTCCACTTTGCCCTTACTCTCCGATCCTACCAACTTCTATAACTGGCCTGCAACATGAGAGAGGCCCATCCCGTCCAGTCATACTGTTTACTCTACCCTTACTCTCTACCTCCCTACTTCTCTCATCCTCAGCCAGCAAACAAGTAGTTAGTTACTCACAGGCAGTTCAACTTTTAAGAACCTATGTTCATTCTAGCGTACTAAGAAGACATAAGAGTGCATTCTGTTACATTTCCACATGCAAATAGCCTGTTGCTTGTTTTCTGTCGGAGTCATCCGGACTGACTATCTTGCCGACTCTCACTATTGGTTCTTGTTATTGGGAGATGAAAAAAGGTCAACAACATGGCGCTAGGTTATTTCACATCCACACAACGAATCTCTTCTAGGATTACATAATAGCTGATCTAGTCTAGAATAGGTCTGTTGGTATACAACCATCTTTGTGTGACGTACATGTAGGAGGTAGCTGGCCTCAGCTGCTGGAGACAAGGTGAAGTATTGTGGCCTGACGGTTGCTAGGGACCACACCCTCCAGTAATAGGGCACTGAGGACTGTAATTGCACAAGTGAAAAAAAACATGCCCAAGCTGAGATTTGTTCAGTAGGGAGCAAGGAGGTGTGAAACATGGAGTGTAACATGGAGGTTCTACCTACCCCAAACGTGTCCAATGATGATGTTTTAGAAAGTTTTTGCTACAGTGGGACCTGCTGAACACTACACTCATCATGTGTCTCATAGCAGAAGCAACCAGAGGAGGCATCCTCTTTGACACTCAGGCTATAGTTAGTTTGTTGATGTTGATCCCATTGTGGAGTTCATTCTATACTCAGTCTGTTAGTTAGAGCTTTGATTATTTCAATCAGATGTGTCGTGCTAGGGCAAAAACCAAAACGTGCACTCGGAGGCGGGACCAAGCCCTGAGTTACAGCCCCGAACAGAGTCACAAGATGGCTGACGCTTCCCCTCCTTCTCTTGTGTTTACGCAGCAGGCAGATGTGTGTGTTTGAGAGAAGGCCAACGGGTCATTCCTTAAGCTTTTATCTTTGTGTCCCTTAATTCCAATCACTTTATGGGGGGTATTCATAAACCCTCGACTTAGTCCACATTTTGTTGTGTTACAGCCTGAATTCAAAATTAATAGCTGTAAGCCATTCTTGGTAAGAGCTTTGAACACCTAGATTTGTACGATATTTTCCAATTGTTATTTTCAAGCTCTGTCAAATTGGTGGTTAATCATAGCTAGACAACCATTTTCAAATCTTGCCATAGATTTTCAAGCAGATTTAAGTCAAAACTGTAACTCGACCACTCACTGTCTTCTTGGTAAGCAACTCCAGTGTAGATTTGGCCTTGTGCTTGAGGTTATCGTCCTGATGAGAGGTTATCGTCCTGATGAGAGGTTATCGTCCTGATGAGAGGTTATCGTCCTGATGAGAGGTTATCGTCCTGATGAGAGGTTATCGTCCTGATGAGAGGTTATCGTCCTGATGAGAGGTTATCGTCCTGATGAGAGGTTATCGTCCTGATGAGAGGGGTTATCGTCCTGATGAGAGGTTATCGTCCTGATGAGAGGTTATCGTCCTGATGAGAGGTTATCGTCCTGATGAAAGGTTATCGTCCTGATGAGAGGTAAATTAATCTCCCAGTGTCTGGTGGAAGCAGACTGAACCAGGTTTTCCTTTAGGATTATGCCTGTGCTTAGCTCCATTCTGTAAATGTTTTATCCTGAAAAACTGTGGTATACAACCATCTTTGTGTGACGTACATGTAGGAGGTAGCTGGCCGCAGCTGCTGGAGACAAGGTGAAGTATTGTGGCCTGACGGTTGCTAGGGACCACACCCTCCAGTAATAGGGCACTGAGGACTGTAATTGCACAAGTGAAAAAAAACACTGTGTGAATACTGTTCATAGTATGTGTTTACATGCAGCATGTTTGTGGCATGCTGTGACCAGAAGGAAGGAACAGAGGATACACTGAGAGCTCTGTCCTGATAGTTATTCTGTGCTATAGTACCGGTATCTTCCTATGCACTGTACACAATTTGAATACCTCAGGCTAGGCTTGAGCGGTATCCAGATGTTCATTTCGTCATACCGTCCTTCTCTCATCCCGGGGATTTACGCTATTACGGGGGTAGCACACAAGGGGGTGCTAAAAAGGCAAGAAAAGCCCATTGGACCTCTATTACCAGAATGCTAATTACATTTTCACAAACTAATAGCGAAATCACATAAGAAAACTAACATAAACTAATTGCAAAGACGGCTCAAAGTTATCCAAGCATAGCTAGTAGTTATTAAATCTCATTTTCGGTAAGTGTGGACATTTACAAGTGAAAGGGAACGATATAAATTGTGCAAATAAACAAAGTTGTTGTGCATGCTTTTCTGAAGGAAGTACATGGAGCAGAGGGGAGAAGAAGAGAGGAGAAAAGAACACCTGTGTCGGAAGCACAGGGAAAAAATGGCAACTGTACAGATAACTCCTCCAGAGTTCTTTGACTTCTGGCAGAAAGACATAAGATATCTGATGGCAAACATTTTGTAGTGAATTGAATAACTTCATCACCTCATGTACGCTGAACAACAGACTCGCTGCTAGATATAGAACTTTATGAACTCAGCAGCTCCCGCTTTCTCCCGCTGTGCTATTTACAAACAAACACGTGACTGTCTCAACTGTTCTGGGGAACTACAGTACGCTTCATAATGTAAAATAATGTGACTGGCTCAACTGTTCTGGGTAACTACAGTCAGCATAATGTAAAATAATGTGACTGGCTCAACTGTTCTGGGGAACTACAGTAAGCTTCATAATGTAAAATAATGTGACTGGCTCAACTGTTCTGGGGAACTACAGTAAGCATAATGTAAAATAATGTGACTGGCTCAACTGTTCTGGGGAACTACAGTCAGCTTCATAATGTGACTGGCTCAACTGTTCTGGGGAACTACAGTAAGCATAATGTAAAATAATGTGATCGGTGAAATAAAGAGCGCAATCTGCTTTATCTCCTAATGTATTGCACAAGTTGACTGCAGGTAAATATTCACATTTATTGAACAGCTCATGTAAAAAGCATATCAAACAAACTTCCTCTCAATTAAGTGAGAATTGGCAGAAAAATCAGAGTATTTTTGTTAACAATGTTAATGTATGTTCATACATTGTATTTTTTTTACCCCCTTTTTCTCCCCAATTTTGTGGTATCCAATTGGTAGTTACAGTCTTGTCTCATCGCTGCAACTCCCTTACGGACTCGGGAGAGGCGAAAGTCGAGAACCATGCGTACTCCGAAACAGAACCCAACCAAGCCGCACTGCTTCTTGACACAGTGCCCATCCAACCCGGAAGCCAGCCGCACCAATGTGTCGGGAGGCTTGCTTTAACATTGTTAATGTATGCTTATACAATGCTTATGTGTGCTGTTACAGTGTGTATGTGTGCTGATACAGTGTGTATGTGTGCTGATACAGTGTGTATGTGTGCTGATACAGTGTGTGTGTGTGTGTGCTGATACAGTGTGTGTGCTGATACAGTGTGTGTGCTGATACAGTGTGTGTGTGTGTGTGCTGATACAGTGTGTGTGCTGATACAGTGTGTGTGTGTGTGCTGATACAGTGTGTGTGCTGATACAGTGTGTGTGTGTGTGTGTGCTGATACAGTGTGTGTGCTGATACAGTGTGTATGTGTGCTGATACAGTGTATGTGTACTGATACAGTGTGTACAGTGCCTTGCGAAAGTATTCGGCCCCCTTGAACTTTGCGACCTTTTGCCACATTTCAGGATTCAAACATAAAGATATAAAACTGTATTTTTTTGTGAAGAATCAACAACAAGTGGGACACAATCATGAAGTGGAACGACATTTATTGGATATTTCAAACTTTTTAAACAAATCAAACACTGAAAAATTGGGCGTGCAAAATTATTCAGCCCCCTCAAATTAATACTTTGTAGCGCCACCTTTTGCTGCGATTACAGCTGTAAGTCGCTTGGGGTATGTCTCTATCAGTTTTGCACATCGAGAGACTGACATTTTTTCCCATTCCTCCTTGCAAAACAGCTCGAGCTTAGTGAGTTTGGATGGAGAGCATTTGTGAACAGCAGTGTTCAGTTCTTTCCACAGATTCTCGATTGGATTCAGGTCTGGACTTTGACTTGCCCATTCTAACACCTGGATATGTTTATTTTTGAACCATTCCATTGTAGATTTTGCTTTATGTTTTGGATCATTGTCTTGTTGGAAGACAAATCTCCGTCCCAGTCTCAGGTCTTTTGCAGACTCCATCAGGTTTTCTTCCAGAATGGTCCTGTATTTGGCTCCATCCATCTTCCCATCAATTTTAACCATCTTCCCTGTCCCTGCTGAAGAAAAGCAGGCCCAAACCATGATGCTGCCACCACCATGTTTGACAGTGGGGATGGTGTGTTCAGGGTGATGAGCTGTGTTGCTTTTACGCCAAACATAACGTTTTGCATTGTTGCCAAAAAGTTCAATTTTGGTTTCATCTGACCAGAGCACCTTCTTCCACATGTTTGGTGTGTCTCCCAGGTGGCTTGTGGCAAACTTTAAACAACACTTTTTATGGATATCTTTAAGAAATGGCTTTCTTCTTGCCACTCTTCCATAAAGGCCAGATTTGTGCAATATACGACTGATTGTTGTCCTATGGACAGAGTCTCCCACCTCAGCTGTAGATCTCTGCAGTTCATCCAGAGTGATCATGGGCCTCTTGGCTGCATCTCTGATCAGTCTTCTCCTTGTATGAGCTGAAAGTTTAGAGGGACGGCCAGGTCTTGGTAGATTTGCAGTGGTCTGATACTCCTTCCATTTCAATATTATCGCTTGCACAGTGCTCCTTGGGATGTTTAAAGCTTGGGAAATCTTTTTGTATCCAAATCCGGCTTTAAACTTCTTCACAACAGTATCTCGGACCTGCCTGGTGTGTTCCTTGTTCTTCATGATGCTCTCTGCACTTTTAACGGACCTCTGAGACTATCACAGTGCAGGTGCATTTATACGGAGACTTGATTACACACAGGTGGATTGTATTTATCATCATTAGTCATTTAGGTCAACATTGGATCATTCAGAGATCCTCACTGAACTTCTGGAGAGAGTTTGCTGCACTGAAAGTAAAGGAGCTGAATAATTTTGCACGCCCAATTTTTCAGTTTTTGATTTGTTAAAATAGTTTGAAATATCCAATAAATGTCGTTCCACTTCATGATTGTGTCCCATTTGTTGTTGATTCTTCACAAAAAATACAGTTTTATATCTTTATGTTTGAAGCCTGAAATGTGGCAAAAGGTCGCAAAGTTCAAGGGGGCCGAATACTTTCGCAAGGCACTGTATGTGTGCTGTTACAGTGTGTATGTGTGCTGTTACAGTGTGTATGTGTGCTGTTACAGTGTGTATGTGTGCTGTTACAGTGTGTATGTGTGCTGTTACAGTGTGTATGTGTGCTGTTACAGTGTGTATGTGTGCTGTTACAGTGTGTATGTGTGCTGTTACAGTGTGTATGTGTGCTGTTACAGTGTGTATGTGTGCTGATACAGTGTGTATGTGTGCTGTTACAGTGTGTATGTGTGCTGTTACAGTGTGTGTGTGTGCTGTTACAGTGTGTGTGTGCTGATACAGTGTGTATGTGTGCTGTTACAGTGTGTATGTGTGTACAATGCTTATTATGTGAACTTCATTGGTCTGTGTTTTTGTTACTTACAGGCAGCCAGACAAACTGAGAGTAGTATGGAGCAGGAGAAACCGGAGAAATTGCACCAAGGTAATATGGGGAAGGAACTTCATTCAACAAGTAGACTAGTGACATATGTAGGCCTGTTTGTCTAGCACTTGTCATCACGATAAAGTGTGATAAGGCCCCTAATGTATGTAGCCTACCTGAGGGTGTGTAGCCTATAAGGTGAAAGGTCAGATTTTCTGGTGTTTGAGGAAATGGAACCATGTATACATAGAAGTGTGGTATGTTTTGAGTTCAGACATAAATCATTCTGGCTTTATTCATCACAGTAATTGCTTCATTAATCACATCACATTTAAGGTGCACTATGCAGAAATCACTCTGCCATTTCCTGGTTGCTAAAACTCTAATAGTTGGCCTTATTTCAGTTTATGTGACAAACTAAACAAGTGTAGTGTAGAGAATTATTCTACCCTCTAAACCCGCTGTGAAATGTCTTTCCCATAACCAAAAACATTGTATTTCCAGCTGTTTGAAGCTGGTGTACAAAAAGAAAAGGAGAATACAGGAAGCATAGAAATATCGCACATAGAAGAGATCTACAGTTTCTTAGACTTGCTTTCAATGAGAATGACAGATCTATAACTCCCATTTCTATGTGAATTTGGTCGGGTCGCCCAAAAAGTGACATAGTGCAGCTTTAAGGCTCAGTTGCTTATAGTCACAATGTGTTCATTATTTATCACGTTCAACACTCTACAAGCCACACGTGACTTATTCAGTATACAGTACAATTCATAGGTATGACTGGGTTCCCCCAGTCAGCGTATTATCAGATCCTTTCCCTGACTTGATATTTACCCCATTTCCTCAGCTACATGGGTGGCAGCCTGGCATCAAGAACCCCTACAGGGGCACGGTGGTGTGGCAGGTGCCCGAAAACCTGGACATCACTGTCACACTCTTCAAGGTATGGAAACTCACCCCTGGAAAGATATGTGCAAATGATTGGGAAATTATTTAGATGAATCTGTGTTTGGATGGACAAAACACGTTTCCTTATTCTCAGAATCGCTCTTCTTTTAGGACCCGACTGCAGATGAATTTGAAGACAAGGACTGGACATTCATCATTGAGAATGTGAGTCTTTTTGTCTGATGTGGTGGCATGAATAGATGTTTCTATCAATTAGAATTTTGAGTCAAAACACACATACAGTACATTGAGTGTTTCAAGTTTGACAGAGCTGTTGCGGATGACATAGTGCATGTTACCCAAAACATTTCCTGGGTTTAAGCCTTTATACAGTTTAGGGGGAAAAAATCCTCTTGGATATACCAAAGTATTGGATTTAAACAGCATCAGTAGGAAAGCCTGAGTTAACCCCTGACCTTTGCCTCCCAGGAGACTAACAAGGGCCACAGGAAGGTGCTGGCGTCGGTGGACGTCAACATGAAGAAGTTTGCCAGCGCCACCCCTGCCCAGTACGACCTGACGCTGAAGCCCAAGCCCCTGTCTGTGAAGGTGGTGGAAGCCACACTCAAACTGACCTTGACCTGCGTCTTCCTCAAAGAGGGCAAGGCCACGTGAGTTGCCATTTATCTAATCAGTCATGCTTATCACAGGCTTACCGTATTATGTTGAGTCCCTTGGCTACTAAAATGCTTACCGTATTATGTCGAGTCCCTCGGCTACTAAAAGGCTTACCGTATTATGTCGAGTCCCTCGGCTACTAAAATGCTTACCGTATTATGTCGAGTCCCTCGGCTACTAAAATGCTGACCGTATTATGTCGAGTCCCTCGGCTACTAAAATGCTGACCGTATTATGTCAAGTAGACAGAGATAGAGATACTAAATGGTTTACCACATTATGTGAAGTAGAAAAGGCCTTGAGTCAACGGTCTCTCAACAAAGCTTACCGTTAAAAAAACAAAGCTTTGTGATGAGGTATAACCTTTTGAGTTTATTACTGACCTGTAATGTTATAGTCAGTTAATGGTGTTTAGTGATTAGTCATATACAGTCAATTAAACAGTATTACTGTTTCTGGACAAGTTATAATACAAGGCTTCTTCCTTTGTAATCCAACAGAGATGAGGACATGCAGAGTCTGGCCAGTCTGATGAGCCTGAAGCAGAGTGACATCGGCAACCTGGACGACTTCAACGATAGTGACGAGGAGGAGGGCGAGAGGAGGGTCAGCATCGGAGCCGGCATGGGCCCCGCCACTCCCGTCACAGGTATGGGTCTCGACACAAATGACAAGTCATCCGCTCTCGCGTTCCAGGATCGAGTCAAGATGGAGAAGAATGTGTATGAGACCGAGACACTCAAAATGCTCTGGTCTTGACACTGATAAACACAGTAGCTTTGTACAGTACTAACCCTGCATGCACACCGGAAAACAAATGCCCACTTATCCACTCAATCTCACAGGTAAACAAAACTGCCATAGGAGATACTTACTTTGCATATGTTTGCCAGCCTTCTGAGGTGTGACAGATTTGAAGTGTTTAATGTTTGAAAACATTGCTCAATACACCTGCATGGCATATTGCTCCACTCTCCAGCCTCACACGTAATGTCTCAACTACGGTTGCCCAGTAGGAACTCACAATTGCCCTCCTATACATTTTCCCTTTCGAATGTATGAATGCCAAACAAATCTCTTTCCACGCCAAATCTCTTTCCACGCCAAGCTTCCCTTTCCATAATAAATCAATATCCTTTCCTTCCTTTTCTTTTCTTTAATATTTTCCTTTTCCTTCCCCTCCCCTCCCCTCCCCTCCCCTCCCCCCCCCCCCTCCCCTCCCCTCCCCCCCCCCCTCCCCTTCCCTTCCCTTCCCTTCCCTTCCCTTCCCTTCCCTTCCCTTCCCTTCAACTCTGAAAGCACCCACGAGAACAATACATGATCAGGTGTGATTGACCCAGAGCCCACAGGTAACTTCCTGTTTCTGCCCCTGCTCCCGCCTCCTATGAATCCTGATTGGATCTTTTCCCTGGCTCTGGTCCTATCCCCTCTCCTCCTATATAACATCCCATCCCTCATTTGAAATGTTAATATTTATGTGTTATAAGCATTTATCTAAATATTGATCATCAAATTATTCACATAATTTGTATGGTTTGATTAATCATATTTATTAAACCCAAAGGATATTAGCCAATGAGGTGTCAAATGAAGTTGTTTACCTCATTACATTCTCATGTTAAATCATTAAATCAGATACTCTCTGCAAGGCAGTACATGTACCTCAAACTTGTCTGTCCATAACACTTTTTTCCAATCTTCCTCTGTCCAGTGTCTGTGCTCATTTGCCCATCTTAATCTTTTATTTTTATTGGCCAGTCTGAGATATGGCTTTTTCTTTGTAACTCTGCCTAGAAGGCCAGCATCCCGGAATCGCCTCTTCACTGTTGACGTTGAGACTGGTGTTTTGCGCATACTATTTAATGAAGCTGCCAGTTGAGGACTTGTGAGGCGTCTGTTTCTCAAACTAGACACTCTAATGTAATTGTCCTCTTGCTCAGTTGTGCACTAGGGCCTTCCACTCACTGCTCTTTCTATTCTGGTTAGAGCCAGTTTATGCTGTTCTGTGAAGGGAGTAGTACACAGCGTTGTACGAGATTTTCAGTTTCTTGGCAATTTCTCGCATGGAATAGCCTTCATTTCTCAGAACAAGAATAGACTGACGAGTTTAAGAAGAAAGTTCTTTGTTACTGGCAATTTTGAGCCTGTAATCAAACCCACAAATGCTGATGCTCCAGATACTCAACTAGTCTAAAGAAGGCCAGTTGATTTGCTTCTTTAATCAGAACAACAGTTTTCAGCGGTGTTAACATAATGGCCAAATGGTTTTCTAATGATCAATTAGCCGTTTAAAATGATAAACTTGGATTAGCTAACACAATGTGCCATTAGAACATAGGAGTGATGGTTGCTGATAATGGGCCTCTGTACACCTATGTAGATATTCCATTAAAAATCAGCAGTTTCCAGCTACAATAGTCATTTCCAACATTAACAATGTCTACACTGTATTTCTTATCAATTTGATGTTATTTTAACAGACTAAAACATGCTTTTCTTTCAAAAACAAGGACATTTCTAAGTGACCCCAAACTTTTGAACGCTAGTGTAAGTAAACAAATTAGAAGTCGTTTCAATAACTGTTTGAAGTGATGGAATCTGTTACGTGTTAATCTTTATAGTTAAACAATATGGATTCCTAATGTAGTCATTTATAATGAAGAGTTACAGTGAGAGAACATTTATTTGAGCAACTGTACCGTTTGAAAGTCTGGGATGAGTATCTGAGTACTATCCCTATCCATTTCTTATCTACTTTCATTCTTCCTCTCTTTCCTTTTCTCACTTCCCCTTCCCTGCTGTTCTCATTTTCCCTCTTCTCTTTTCTCTGGAACCCTCTTCCTCAACTGCATTTCACCTCTTTTAATGTCTTTGATACCTGTATATCTCTACAACACTTTGTCTCTACTTTCTCTTCTGTTCTCTCCTGCATCTGTCCTCCTTCCTATCTGCTGCTCCACATCTTCTCCCACCCCATCACCTCTTCTCCCACCCCATCACCTCTTCTCCCACCCCCATCACCTCTTCTCCCACCCCTTCTCTCCCACCCCATCACCTCTTCTCCCACCCCATCACCTCTTCTCCCACCCCATCACCTCTTCTCCCACCCCATCACCTCTTCTCCCACCCCATCTTCTCCCACCCCATTACCTCTTCTCCCACCCCATTACCTCTTCTCCCACCCCATCACCTCTTCTCCCACCCCATCACCTCTTCTCCCACCCCCCCATCACCTCTTCTCCCACCCCATCACCTCTTCTCCCACCCCCACCCCATCACCTCCATCACCTCTTCACCCCCCCATCCCTCTTTCTGCCCATCACCTCTCCCACCCCCCCTTCTTCCACCCCATCACCCCTCATCTCTGACCCCCCTCCCTCTTTCTGCCCATCACCTCCCCTTCCCTTTCCTGACCCCACCTCCCCTTTCTGCCCTCATCTCTGACCCGCCTCCCTCTTTCTGCCCATCATCTCTCCTCTTACCCCACCCTCATCTCTTTCACCCAGCTGCCAGTGAGATAGATTGGAGTAGCTCATTTAGCACTGTCTCTACCATCTCACTCCTGTCACACCCCCCTCTGCCCGTACCCCTCGACCCCTCTGCCCCGCCCCTGCCTCCCGCTCCCGAGTCAACACCGACCCCGAGGGCACCACTCACCCGGCACGACCCTCCCCCTATGCCTACCAAGTGCCAGCCTTTGTCTGCTCCTACCCACCTGCACTGGCAGAAATCTTCCAGCCCGCCGCTGGCTCCGGTACTGGCAAACAGACTGACTGACTCACGGTCTTATCACTGTGATTTTGAATCACAGACCGCACCTATTGTAATAAGTAAATAGTCAAGTTGCAGCTTTTATTCAAGGAGTGAATACCCGCATGTTTGATTCTGTGCATAGCGTTAACTAGTACATCAGGTAGAATATTTGTTTGACATTTGATACATGATTAAAGGTTGATTGCTTTAAAGAGAAGAGAGAGTTCTGAGAAATTGAGAGCGGCATTTGTTGTTTGGGAATTCTGACTCATGGGCAGACATTAAAGGGGCCTCAGACTTGTTATATAATGTAACTGTCTATGGTCTGAGGCACCCCCTGCTGTTGAAAACAGTTTAGCCACAGCAAGATTGAGAAAAACACGTCGACAGATTCCTGGACGAATGAACTGAATGTCCTGAATGTGCTGAATTACCTTGAGACATACACAGGCCTGGAATAATTTTTTTCTCCACGGACCGAAATGCTAGCCGTTGAAAGTTTTATTGCCGAGGTTGCCAGGGGCGACTGCCTCATTTCCATAGCAACTGTCCTAACTCGCAGTGAATTTGTTCATCAAAGCGGTGACATATTTTATGGTTTCTGGTGTTGGTCCATTTACTTCCTGTCACGACTGTTGCTAGGGAAGTGAGGTCGCAGTTAATAGGGCTGTTCAGGGAGATTTTTGGACACACTAGAGGAATGCTTCTTTGCTGGATTTCTATGTGGAGTAGTTTAGTTGTTGAGTGCTTTACTTTATTTAGGCTAGTTTTAAGAGAAAGCATGTTATTTTTTTGAGAACATTTAGCCAAGCTTAATGACGATGTATTTCCTGTATTTTCTCCGTACTGGTCGGAGTACTAGTAAATCTATGACGTTATCCACAGATGTTGGCATATTTCCCAGAATGCTCTGTTGCAGGTTTGTTTCAATATCTGTGTTTTCGCATGTGCATTGATTGTTTTTTATCTTGAGCTCCACAAGGATAAGAAACTTAAATTTTTCTAAACTAATCAAATCTCTAAGTGATTGGATTCATAGCAACCGTTAGTTGTTGGTGGAGGTCGTCTTCTTGTAGTATATATTCTAACCTACTCTCCGGCATTTTAAATGCAAGATGTGAGTGATGGAAAAGTGATGGATATCCAACACAGATTGGATATCACATTGCAAACCACCCTTATAACACAAAGGAAGTCAACTGAAACACAAATGTACTTTGCTGTAGTTGATTTTTTATGAAAAACAACACAAAAGTGTAAAAAGGCAAGGGAAAATGACAGGGAAAACAGTAACATGGCAATTGGAGTTAAATTTAAGAAACTTTCTGAGAGTTGGATGTTTATACCATTTAGTGTCGTTTTGACTCCAAAAATATCAACACCATGACCAGAGTACTTTTAACACAAAATAGGGTTGGGACCATATAAACCCCAAAATAGTGTTCAATTTGACTCCCTAGAAGTTTAATTAACGCTTGCTATTTTACTGGCTTCCAGAGTGACCCGGGTCTGGACCCTGACAGTCTTTCTGAGGGCCACATGGCTCCGGGTCTCTCCACCGTCTCTCCATCAAGACCCCTCACAGCCTCCATCACTAGTCATTCCTCCACCTCTCCTCTCTCCTCTTCCCCCTCTTACCCATCCGTTCTTCCACATCCCTCTTTCTCTGATATTCCACAGACAGGTACTGCATGGGGAAAAAATTATGGGGTAGTTTCAAGGAATTTGTCCGTAGTTGTAATTTTTTAAAATTCCAATCTCATCTCTTTCTTTCTCTTTATTCCAATCTTATCTCTCTCTCTTTCTCTCTCTTTATTCCAATCTTATCTCTCTCTCTTTCTCTCTCTTTATTCCAATCTTCTCTCTCTCTCTTTCTCTCTCTTTATTCCAATCTTCTCTCTCTCTTTCTCTCTCTTTATTCCAATCTTCTCTCTCTCTCTTTCTCTCTCTTTATTCCAATCTTATCTCTCTCTCTTTCTCTCTCTTTATTCCAATCTTATCTCTCTCTCTTTTTCTCTCTTTATTCCAATCTTTCTCTCTTTCTCTCTCTTTATTCCAATCTTCTCTCTCTCTCTTTCTCTCTCTTTATTCCAATCTTATCTCTCTCTCTTTCTCTCTCTTTATTCCAATCTTCTCTCTCTCTCTTTCTCTCTCTTTATTCCAATCTTCTCTCTTTATTCCAATCTTATCTCTTTATTCCAATCGTATCTCTCTTTATTCCAATCGTATCTCTCTTTCTCTCTCTTTATTCCAATCTTCTCTCTTTATTCCAATCTTCTCTCTTTATTCCAATCTTCTCTCTTTATTCCAATCGTATCTCTCTTTATTCCAATCGTATCTCTCTTTCTCTCTCTTTATTCCAATCTTCTCTCTTTATTCCAATCTTCTCTCTTTATTCCAATCTTCTCTCTTTATTCCAATCTTCTCTCTTTATTCCAATCGTATCTCTCTTTATTCCAATCGTATCTCTCTTTCTCTCTCTTTATTCCAATCTTCTCTCTTTATTCCAATCTTCTCTCTTTATTCCAATCTTCTCTCTTTATTCCAATCGTATCTCTCTTTATTCCAATCTTATCTCTTACTCTCTTTATTCCAATCTTATCTCTCTCTCTTTCTCTCTCTTTATTCCAATCTTCTCTCTTTATTCCAATCTTATCTCTTTATTCCAATCGTATCTCTCTTTATTCCAATCGTATCTCTCTTTCTCTCTCTTTATTCCAATCTTCTCTCTTTATTCCAATCTTCTCTCTTTATTCCAATCTTCTCTCTTTATTCCAATCGTATCTCTCTTTATTCCAATCGTATCTCTCTTTCTCTCTCTTTATTCCAATCTTCTCTCTCTTTCTCTCTTTATTCCAATCTTCTCTCTTTATTCCAATTGTATCTCTTTCTCTCTTTATTCCAATCTTCTCTCTTTATTCCAATCTTCTCTCTTTATTCCAATCTTCTCTCTTTCTCTCTCTTTATTCCAATTGTATCTCTTTCTCTCTTTATTCCAATCTTCTCTCTTTATTCCAATCTTCTCTCTTTATTCCAATCTTCTCTCTTTCTCTCTCTTTATTCCAATTGTATCTCTTTCTCTCTCTTTATTCCAATCTTAATTCCTTTTCTTCTCTAACCACCCATATACAATCCCTCTTTCTCCCTCACCCCCTCTATTTCTCCCTCACATCCCTCTATTTCTCCCTCACATCCCTCTTTCTCCCTCACATCTATTTCTCCCTCACATCCCTCTATTTCTCTCTCACATCCCTCTATTTCTCCCTCACATCCTCTCTCCTGTTCCTCTTTTTCTCAAACTTGTGCCTTATTTTAATCCCTTGTTACCTTTCCCTCCCCCATTCTTCCCCTTCTCATCCCTCCCTCCTACCCCTGCTCATCCCTCCCTCTGTTCTACCCCTGCTCATCCCTCCCTCACAGTTCCTTGGCAGAGTGAATGGATGCCGCCCAAAACCCAGGCCCCTCTGGCCCAGCCAGGCCAAATTTCTGCACCCCTCTCCCCCTGAACCAGTAGAGCTGGTGCCCCTGGAGCAGACAAAGCAGAGCATGGCAACATGTAATCCTGCTTTGTGTCCCTCCGTGTCCTTCTCCCTTGATGTGTCCCCTTCTCCCATGTCGCAGTCTCCTCTCCCTTCACCACCCTCTCCCCTTCCTTCACCTCCTTCTCTCCTCACCTCCCTGTCTCCTCACCTCCCTCTCATTTCACCTCTCCTCTCCCCTGTTGCCCCATGTTGTGACCCCGCTCCTGGTTCCTCCCCTGATGCTATTGGTGCTTCTCCATGTGCTGCAGATCCCACTTCTGCCACTGTCCCCCAGTCAGGTATAGATCTCAAAGATAGACTCAGCCCCAAGCATTGACATTGGACAAATGCTTGTCTAACCAGTCTACAAAATTATACTATGATCGCAACTGGTTGATACGTTTATGAATCAAATTCTTTCCTCTACTCCCTCTTTTCTCCCTTGTCCTTTCCTTTCCTTCTTTGTCTTCCCTGTGCCCTACTATTTTTTCTCTGCCCTCCTCCGGCACTCCCCCCTCACCCTCTCCTCTCACTCCCTATCCTGCTCCTCCTCCTGGGCTCTCTCCTGGCCAGCCCACTCAGACTCAAGTCCCCAATTCCCCCCTCCCAGTACCAGTCACTACTCCCCTGTCTGTCCAAGAGACAGGTATACAACCTGAGGCAACAGACAGAGAAGGCAATCACTGACAAAGTCCTTACGTTTAGTAATGAGGGAAATACATGGCAGAATGTTATGATGAAAACATGTATTCCCTTCTCAGACTTCACATGAGAACACCTGGCTCCTGGCTAGTTGTTTTGGTTGTAACAGTCTCTTGCCAATTCTAGTTGAATGTAAGAATTGTATGTTAGCATTTTATGTTTCCTTCATTCATTGGTCACTTCACAGGTGTCAAGCCGGTTGCCAAGCCAACTCTCTCGTTCAGATAATCGTGTCTAACCAGGTCCTGTCTGTCCCCTTCTAGAGTTTCAGAGGCAGTTGAGCACTCTGACAGAGGAGGAATACAGCACTGCCACAACTCCCAGTGAGTAAGACCTAATGCAAACACAATGCCTGTTAGGAACATCCCCAAATCTATACAACAGGGCCAAATCCTAACTTGAGATCTGTGTGCTTAACTTTGCTCAAAACTTCAAATTTATAGGGCACAGTGTTAAAAAGGCTATGATATACTAGCAATTTTTTGTGGCAATATTGCTAAGCAATGTTGCTTGGCAACAGATAGGGGTATGAGACACTGGAGCAATGGTGAGCAATGAGCAACATGGACAGGAATAATATATTTCATATGAAACGTAGATCAACTTAAAACTTAATTTTCCCATTTATTTACTCATCTTTTATACCAATACCAATATTTCTTGTTATCAAACTATAGTTTTGGCAAGTCGGTTAGGACATCTACTTTGTCCATGACTCAAGTAATTTGACCAACAATTGTTTACAGACAGATTATTTCACTTATAATTCACTGTATCACAATTCCAGTGGGTCAGAAGTTTATATACATTAAGTTTACTGTGCCTTTAAACAGCTTGGAAAATTCCAGAAAATGATTTCATGGCTTTAGAAGCTTCTGATAGGCTAATTGACATAATTTGAGTCAATTGGAGGTGTACCTGTGGATGTATTTCAAGGCCTACCTTCAATCTCAGTGCCTCTTTGCTTGACATCATGGGAAAATCAAAAGAAATCAGCCAAGACCTCAGAAAAAAAATTGTAGACCACCACAAGTCTTTCATCCTTGGGAGCAATTTCCAAACGCCTGAAGGTACCACGTTCATCTGTACGAACAATAGTACGCAAGTATAAAGACCATGGGACCACGCAGCCGTGTCAAACCGCTCAGGATAGAGAAGCATTCTGTCTCCTAGAGATGAACATACTTTGGTGCCGAAAAGTGCAAATCAATCCCAGAACAACACCAAAGGACCCTGTGAAGATGCTGGAGGAAACAGGTACAAAAGTATCAAAAACCCTATATCGACATAACCTGATAGGCCGCTCAGCAAGGAAGAAGCTACTGCTCCAAAACCGCTAATAAAAAAGCAAGACTACGGTTTGCAACTGCACATGGGGACAAATATCGTACTTTTTGGAGAAATGTCCTCTGGACAAAAATAGAACTGTTTGGCCATAATGACCATAGTTATGTTTGGAGGAAAAAGGGGGAGGCTTGCAAGCCGAAAAAACACTATCCCACCCGTGAAGCATGGGGGTGCAGCATCATGTTGTGTGCGTGCTTTGCTGCAAGAGGGACTGGTGCACTTCACAAATAGATGGCATCATGAGGCAGGAAAATTATGTGGATATATTGAAGCAACATCAAGACATCAGTCAGGAATCCTAAGCTTGGTCGCAAATGGGTCTTCCAAATGGACAATGACCCCAAGCATACTTCCAAAGTTGTGGCAAAATGACTTTAGGACAATGAAGTCAAGGTATTGGAGTGGCCATCACAAAGCCCTGACCTCAATCCTATAGAAAATGTGTGGGCAGAACTGAAAAAATGTGTGCGAGCAAGGAGGCCTACAAACCTGACTCAGTTACACCAGCTTTGTCAGGAGGAATGGGCCAAAATTCACCCAACTTATTGTGGGAAGCTTGTGGAAGGCTTCCCGAAACGTTTGATCCAAGTTAAACAATTGAAAGGCAATGCTACCAAATACTAATTGAGTGGATGTAAACTTCTGACCCACTGGGAATGTGATGAAAGAAATAAAAGCTGAAGTATATCATTCTCTCTTACTATTATTCTGACATTTCACATTCTTAAGATGAAGTGATGATCCTAACTGACCTAAGACAGGGAATTTTTACTTGGATTAAATGTAAGGAATTGTGGAAAAACTGAGTTTAAATGTACTTGGCTAAGGTGTATGTAAACTTCCGACTTCAACTGTAGCTGGTGTATCATCAGGGTTGACTTCAGCTTCATGATGTCCTCCACTGTTATCCCCTCTAGACCACACTGCTGGAATGATCAGTATTGCCAGTCAGAGGCCAGACCCATCAACATCCACACTTGACCCATTGGCTAAGCCCTTTGGGACAACAGTCCATGAGAGAAGGCAGGAGGCATTCTCAATGTTTGGAGTGGAGGTTGTCCAGGCAATGGCAGGGTGAGTAAATTCAAAGGTTGTACAGCTATAGACTGTTTGGTTGTCTAGCAACAAAACCGACCTGTGGTTGTCTAGCAACAAAACCGACCTGTGGTTGTTTAGCAACAAATCCGACCTGTGCGCAACTATGGGGCAAAACAGACGGGGTTGGCTTGGAATGTTGATAACATGTAAACTATATTTCATCTCCAATGTTTATTGAAAACATAAATACATTTGCACAATGAGCACGTGTTGTCTCTCAAATACATAATTACAGTTATTGGTTAGCTAGCTAGCGAATTTAAGCAATAAAATTAAATTAATCAAAACATCTCAAAACAAGACATGGTATCAAGAACAAGATGAAACTAGCTGAAACGAGCCTCTGACGATTCCCCACATGGCAGCTTCGTGTCATTGTTGCTAGCTGTCTGGCCATCCAGAATCACAACAACTCACAAACATCTGCCCCATTGAAGCGTGCTGTCACGGATCCCTCTGGAACTGTGTCATTACGCACACCTGGTCCCCATTTCCCCGATTGTAATTGTGTAAATGTGCCCTTTGGTTTCCATTGGGCTGTTGATTATTGTTCCTATGTCCGTTGGTCGTGTGAGTACCTGTGCTGTGTTGTTTTGGCGTTCGGGCCACATGTATTGCGCAGATGATTACGGGTCTCACCCTGGTGTATTTATTTGAGGTACTCCTCGCACTTTTGTATAGATTTCAACCATGTGTTTTGTATACGTGTTTGTTTGGTCTTCGATCCCCGTGCCTCTACACGGCACGCTGTAATTTGGGTAAATAAAAACCCCTATTACGTATTCCTGCGCCTGTCTCCCGATCCCTTTATACCGACATGCACGTTGCTTTGGTGATGTTGTTTTATTTTTTTTATTTTACTAGGCAAGTCAGTTAAGAACAAATTCTTATTTTCAATGACGGCCTAGGAACAGTGTGTTAACTGCCTGTTCAGGGGCAGAACGACAGATTTGTACCTTCTCAGCTCGGGGATTTGAACTTGCAACCTTCCGGTTACTAGTCCAACGCTCTAACCACTAGGCTACCCTGCTATTAGTGGCAGTGATCATTATTTCTGCTTGGAATGACTGGATTGGTTTTAACCTTTGCATGATGGAAGTTTGTAAGACAACGACAGAAGATGACACTTTGAAAGAAAAAAAAGTGTGTTCATTTATCCTTAATTTGTGAATTTCACCTTCCTACTAACTTGAAGTAGGCCTAAAACATGTGTGCTACAGCATATCATGGAATATCAGGGGCAGTATAGATGTGTCTTATTAGTTTATAATGGTGACATAGATATACTGTCATGGATAACTGTATGAAGGAGTTTTTCCTAAATTGTTGGAAGAATGGCAGGTTTCATAAAAGTTGTAATTATAACCACTTGTTCGCTGTGGCACAAGATAGAACTACATATTCTTTCATACTCAGGATGCATGGTCACTGTAACAACGTAACAACGTATTCGAAAGGTCGCTGGATCGAATACCCGACAAGGTGACAAGGTAAAAATCTGTCATTCTGCCCCTGAACAAGGCAGTTAACCCACTGTCCCCCGGTAGGCCATCATTGTAAATAAGAATTTGTTCTTAACTGACTTGCCTTGTGATTCATTGAAAACTACTGGAAACCAAAATGATTGTATAAGTTTCCAGTTGGCAGACCGATAGTGTGTCAAGTTTCCTCAAGCTGCAATACTGTTGCAATACATATCAAATCACTGCTCATCTTGACCCAGGGATGGTCTTACACGATGGGCTTCTTTTTACTGAACGCTTGCTGGTTGGCTACTCTGTGTGCAGTCTAGTAGTACGCTACCTCAGGTAGCATGCCAAAGAATTCATGTAAGATCCTTAGCAAAGCTCTTCTTACAGTAGCACCCCATAGAAGGGTCTCTGACCGTGCTTGAGATGGGCAACCTTGCCTGTTTTTTTGTCTGCATTGTTGCCATCGAGATACAAGCTCCCCCACCCTTGAGCTCTGAACTCTGACCTTGATTTTTTGTCCCTCAGACCTGAGAGCATGACCCCTCTCTTACCCTTTAGCCCCAGAGGCACCCTCTGTTCCGGGACTCCAATATTTTGAGATGCCATAACTGTAAAAAGCAAAGAGTTAGGGAGAGGGGAGGTCAACCAGGGCACTCCCAGTTCCAACACCCCCAACAACCTCTTCCTTCTGCACCCATACAAGGGCCTGGCTTACCTGAGCCCACAGCCATGAAGTCACATGACAGAACAATGAGTCACTTGATCAAGATGTCCATGTAGATAGGGACACCATTATGCCAAAACCAGAGCCTGAACAGATTGTGGCGGTAGCCATTGGATATCAGAGCGTGCTGCCAAAAGGGTCTGACACTTGGTCCCTAAGAAAGACACTCCTAAAGATTCTCCCAAAAGAACAAGAGGGTACAAGATGTTCAAGAGGTTTCAAAATAACAAGTGGTACCCATGGACTGGGGGTGTGGCATGGTGCACAGTCACTACACACCCATGTTCCTCAATGTGTCACTCTCATTAAACTAGTTCTAAAAGATGTAAGCATGTCCTGAAGACATGTAATACTAATGTAGGTTTGCATTTCAATAAATATTAAGGGCTTTTCCCACTAGTTATTTAAATACAATAGCATGTTTTGGGAACTACATTGGCACCATTTTCTGGGATATTTCCTTGTTGTCCCCTGTTCCTTTAGAACTAAAAGTATGGCTGCCTTGCTGCCATCTTGTCCAAGAGTGTGCAGTTTTCCTGGTTTCCCAGCCGTATTGATTAAGAACAGACTTAAGGCTTGACCTGAAGAATGGCCCATTAATAAAAGCCCATTATGGGAGAAGCCACTGAAAGGAACCCCAATAATCACCACTGCTCCTGAAAGATTGGATGAGGACCAGAAAGTAACGGAACATATGGCTGCCCTGTTGCTAAGTTATCCAAGGGTAGCCAGTGTTCCTGGGTTCCCCTCGGCACCACCACCCAAAACAGAAAGACCAGCACAACAACCCAAAACAGAAAGGCTTGAAAAACAAATGGAATCAAGTACGGGGAATCTAGCGCCAACTTGCACAAGGGTATCCAGTGTACCCGGTTTGGCCTCCAGGAAACCAAAGAAGACTGAAGGGGCTGAGACTGTAAGCTGGGCTGTAGATAAGAAGCTGCTATGGGAGAGATCACATGATGAGAAGACAGTTATAGGGCTTTCTCCATCAGTTGCTTTAGACAAGGTGTATTCGAGATGTTGAAACGTATGGTAGAACTTGTCACATCTTGTCTAAGTGAGAGTACTTTTCCCAGTTTTCCATCTGTTCCAAGGCCCAAAGCCCAGGTTGTGCCAAGCATACATACATAATGCCAACTTGCCCAAGGGTATCTAGAGTTCCTGGATTGCCAACCACAGACCAAACAAAGGCAATAGACAGGTCAGTAGATATTAAGTCTCTGTTTAAGAGGTCACCTACAGATGTAGAATTATTGATGGTCCATTTAGAGGATGTTGACACAGTCTATCATGATAGTGAAAAGAACAAGGAAATAGTGTCTCTTGCACCGCCCTGCCCAAGAGCAGACAGTATTCCTGGCTTTCCCTCTGCACTAGGGCAAGCGCCAACCAAATGACCCAATGTTGGGATAATAAGCCTTTCTGAATCTGAGCCGAGTATGGTTAACCTTCTGCTTACATGCCCTTTAATGGCTTGAGTTTCTGGTTTACCCTCTTAAACAGCCAATTAGATCAGATAATGTTAACTGGCATGTCACTTTTAGAGAAGCCATTGAAGAAAATAACTTACAAATAACATGGTACAGTAGATATGTTACCATCTTGCCCAAAGAAAGCCAGGATTCCTGGCTTCCCTTCTGCAACACAAGCAAAAGCTCTTATAGCAGCAAAAGGGGGGACCAACTCCATATTAATGCCCATGAAGTGTGAGCTGTAGATCAAAGACCATTCTGGAAAAAAAGACAGATTGAGATTCCAGCTTTTGGAGTCAGTAGATCTGGTGATGCAAAGGGTATGGCAGCTATATGTGCTTGGTTTCCATTCAGCACAGCATCCAATTATAGAACCACGAGAGCCAAACATGGTCAGTCTACAAGAGTCAAACATGTTCAGGGACCATGCCTCAGGACTACCTGGCCTGATGACTCCTTGCTGTCCCCAGTCCACCTGGTCGTGCTGCTGCTCCAGTTTCAACTGTTCTGCCTGCGGCTAGGGAACCCTGACCTGTTCACCGGACGTGCTACCTTGTCCCAGACCTGCTGTTTTCGACTCTCTCTCTCTCCACCGCACCTGCTGTCTCTAACTCTGAATGCTTGGCTATGAAAAGCCAACTGACATTTACCCCTGAGGTACTGACCTGTTGCACCCTCTACAACCACTGTAATTATTATTATTTGACCGTGCTGGTCATCTATGAACATTTGAACATTTTGGCCATGTTCTGTTATAATCTCCACCCGGCACAGCCAGAAGAGGACTGGTCACCCCTCAGAGCCTGGTTCCTCTCTAGGTCTCTTCATAGGTTCCTGCCATTCTAGAGCGTTTTTCCTAGCCATCATGCTTCTATATCTGCATTGCTTGCTGTTTGGGGTTTTAGACTGGGTTTCTGTATAGCACTTTGTGATATCAACTGATGTAAAAAGGGCTTTCTTTATATATACATTTGATTGATTGATTAATTGATTCAGTCTTTTGCCAATTTGCCCAATGGTTACACATGTCTAAAGGATCCCATCTACAAAAACGCTAAGTCAAGAGGATCCTCTGATTCAACAGTGGCCTGTGGAGGAGAGGCCATTTTGGGAAAATACACTGAAAGAGGAAACAGTGAAGTCTGGCTCCCGCGCATGATGAATTAAAGAAGGGAATGGTGGCTGTTGCCATCTTTCCCAAATGAGGCCATTGCCCCTGGTTTTCCATCGACACATTCTCAAACGCCTCTGTGGTTCTTCTCTCCATCTGTGTGGACAGAGGAGATCTATGACTGCAAGAAGGCGAGCCATACAGAGCCTAGCTACAAACCTCAACTAACCAAAGTAGTGCTGAATGAGAACAAACAAGAATCTGGACATGGCTCAGTGTTGGAGGGGCACAAAGAGGAGGGGGGCATTGAGACTAGATATGAGGTATAGGAAGTGGGCGTTCTAGAAAAAGGGTGAGTGAGTGGGAGTAGGAGAGCAAACAATTCCAAATCTGCATTATGACGTTTTTCTAAAACTTTAAAGTACATTTCTATGCCTGTCAGTTGAATTTCAACCCTGTTTTCAGACACTTGCACTGCAGAATGTGGCTCGCCATTCCTGCAGACATGTCATTATTCTTGACTGTCAGAGATAGGTGGGTTGTGTTGATTTGCTGCAGGAGTGCAGCTGTTCTTGTTTGGCCGCTTTTGAACCATCTCATCCACATCTGACTGACATTACTGTGCTTCTTGCACTATTCTTGCAAGGCGCCTGCCCTGTGCTCTTTTCCCTCATTTATTTAGTATCTCTCTTCGTGTCGCTCTCTTTTCAGCCCTTCATGTCAGTCTCCCATCCAAGTGGGACAGACATTGCAGTATGAGATGGGAGCAACTGTTGACAATGAGCCAAAAGAGCCAGACCACAGCCAGACCACTTGTGAGGTTGTGGCCCTGGCAAAGTGTCAAGTTGTAGAGGACTTGGAGATGATATGTAAGGAAGAAATGGAAGAGGAAGTCATAGAGTCAGGCTCCGGAATAGAGCATTCTGGGAAGGAAGAGGTTACTGTGGCTAGGCAGGTGGAAGTGTATGAGATGCGGTAAGTGTATAAGGGCCACAGCGCTCAACCTCACCACCTGCCATAATGGTGCTGGTTTAGGAGTGTTGATCTGCATGGTGCTGGTTTAGTAGTGTTGATCTGCATGGTGCTGGTTTAGTAGTGTTGATCTGCATGGTGCTGGTTTAGTAGTGTTGATCTGCATGGTGCTAGTTTAGTAGTGTTGATCTGCATGGTGCTGGTTTAGGAGTGTTGATCTGCATGGTGCTGGTTTAGGAGTGTTGATCTGCATGGTGCTGGTTTAGCAGTGTTGATCTGCATGGTGCTGGTTTAGTAGTGTTGATCTGCATGGTGCTGGTTTAGGAGTGTTGATCTGCATGGTGCTGGTTTAGGAGTGTTGATCTGCATGGTGCTGGTTTAGTAGTGTTGATCTGCATGGTGCTGGTTTAGGAGTAATCTGCATGCATGGTGCTGGTTTAGGAGTGTTGATCTGCATGGTGCTGGTTTAGGAGTGTTGATCTGCATGGTACTGGTTTAGTAGTGTTGATCTGCATGGTACTGGTTTAGTAGTGTTGATCTGCATGGTGCTGGTTTAGTAGTGTTGATCTGCATGGTGCTGGTTTAGTAGTGTTGATCTGCATGGTGCTGGTTTAGTAGTGTTGACCTGCATGGTGCTGGTTTAGTAGTGTTGATCTGCATGGTGCTGGTTTAGTAGTGTTGATCTGCATGGTGCTGGTTTAGTAGTGTTGATCTGCATGGTGCTGGTTTAGGAGTGTTGATCTGCATGGTGCTGGTTTAGGAGTGTTGATCTGCATGGTGCTGGTTGAGGAGTGTTGATCTGCATGGTGCTGGTTTAGGAGTGTTGATCTGCATGGTGCTGGTTTAGGAGTGTTGATCTGCATAGTGCTGGTTTAGGAGTGTTGATCTGCATGGTGCTGGTTTAGTAGTGTTGATCTGCATGGTGCTGGTTTAGGAGTGTTGATCTGCATGGTGTTGCATTTCTATTGCCGTTTTTGCGGTTGGGATTTAAAACGACTTAAACAGAGCATTTAGCCCCCTGCAGCAATGGAATAAAATCACATTGTAGGATTTGTGCTTTAAGACTTGTTCATTATATTTTACAATATTTTGCATTCTCCATTTTAATTTGGATGAATATATAACATTTTGCGAGCAAAGGCTTTGAAAAAGGATTTACATTTGATTGTATGGTATTTATGCACCTTGGCCGGCTCTTATACGGTTGCGTTATTAACTGTCATTTTCATGAATAGTCAGATAATATTTTTGAGCGTGAGTTTTGGTTTGTGTGTGATATTTTTAGAACTTTCCATTTGATGGCTTTGTTCTTACTGGAAGACTCTGCTTTCTTGGTTTTCATAATCACCTCTGACCATGGTCTCCCCTCTCCTCAGACCTGAAAACATGGTTTCTCTGCCGCCATCATGCCTAAGAGTTGCCAGTGCACCAGGGTTTCTATCCACTCAAGCATCCTGTTCAGAGGCTCAGTTAGAATACCGTCCAGTGGACAATAGCATATTATGGGAGACGCCAAGAAAGGATGGGTCAGAGCTCTCTATCGAAAGATCAAAAGAGAAGAGAGACATGGTGAGAGGAATGGCAGATATGGTCTCATCTTGTCCAAGCACTGTCAGCATTCCGGGATTTCTGTCTCCACATCTGTCCAAGGAAGTCAAGTTAGAGAGGGAACCTAGCATGGCAGATCTAATGCCATCCTGCCCAAGACTGGCTGGCACACTCGGATTTCCTTCTCTTGAAAGTCAAGTAAAGGAGTGTACAACCAACATTGAGGCCATTTGGGAGAAGCCCCCGAAGGGGAAAAAAAGGATGGCCTTTATGTCCACTCCACATTTGGACAGATTAAACGAAGACAAAGAGCTAATGAAACACATGGTGGCTCTGGTACCATCATGTCCTACTACAACAAATCTTCCTGGCTTCCCCTCTGCACCACATCCAAAAACGGAGGTGGGGCCAAGTAGTGTGAATCTTGTTCCCTCCTGCACTAAAGTTTCTAGTCTCCCTGGTTTTCCATCCATTGAGAAGGATAGGTGGGCAGGGTGGGTTGTTGACCAGGGGCCATTGTTGAAGAGACCACTAAAGGAGAGGAAAGTCATTATTGACAGCTCAAAAGCAGACCAAGAGGAAATGAAAACCAATGTTCCTTTGAGGCTATCATGTCCACACGCTGCAAGGATCCCTGGCTTCCCATCTGTACCACAACCCAATATGATGATTATTTTGCCTGCTTGCTCTAAAGCTTCCAGTGAGGAGGCTACAACATTAAAGTGGCTTGTTGACCCCAAGCCTGTGTTTGAGCACTTGCCGAAGAAGGAGGAGGAAGATGTTTTTCCAAAAGACAAATCAAAAGAAGACATTGACAAAATGAAACCAGTAGTTGCTTTGGTGCCATGTTGCCCAGAAGCAGCCATCATTCTTGGCTTCCCCTCTTGTTTCCCTTCTGTACCACAACCCAAAGATGTCTACGTGGGGCAAACTGTAGTCAACCTTCTTCCATCTTGCCCAAAAGTCTCCAGTATTGCAGGTTTCCCATCTCATCAGCAAACTGACAGAAACTATTGGCACACAGATCCACCCAGAGATCATCAGCCATTATGGGAGAAGCAACTGAAAAAGAAGCAGAAGTTATTGATGGAAATATCAGAAAAAGACAAACAAGGAATGAAAGGAATGGTGGCTCTGGTACCATCATGTCCTACTGCAGCAAGTATTCCTGGCTTCCCCTCTGCACCACATCCCAAAGCTGAGGTAGAGCTAAGTATGTTGAGTCTTGTGCTCGCTTGCCCCAAAATGTCCAGTCTCCCTGGTTTTGCATCCACTGATGGGGCTACAGCATTAGAGTGGCTTGTTGACCCAAAATCTATGTTTGAGCACTTGCAAAAGAAGAAGGAAGAGGAAGAAAACATTCTCCCAAAAGTCATTGGCAAAACGAAAGCAATGGTTGCTTTGGTGCCATGTTGCCCAGAAGAAGGCAGGATTCCTAGCTTCCGCTCTGCACCACAACCTAAGAGGGAGCTTCATAGTGTGGATCTCACGCGATCTTGCCCCAAAAGCTCCAGTCTCCCAGGTTTCCCATCGACGGCCAACGTCCAGACAGGAGATTGGCACGTTGAACAGAAGCCTTTGTTTGAGAAGAAGCTGAAAGATAAGACCGTAATGATCAAAGATTGGTCACCAGAAGACAGAGAAAATAGGGTGTCACTGGTGCCATCTTGCCCATGTGAGAGTCTCACTTCTGGGTTCCCGTTCTTTACACAACTAAAAGCAAAAGAAGAACAAACCGTGTTTTCCCTAATGCGAGCTTGTCCAAGTGAATCTAGAGAACCAGGATTACCTTCTAGACAGCCATCTGAATTAGCTCGAACCCAGGGAGAAGAATCTGTGAGTTCTATGCAGCCAATGTGGGAAAAACCATTGAAGGATAATAGGTCAGAGGATATGGTGCTTTCCAAGCCTGACCTAGGCAGTGCAGTTGGAGATGAAAACCTGAAAACTTTGCTTGCACTGGTACCATCTTGCCTCGAGGCAGCAAGCTTTCCTGGTTTCCCGTCTGCCCCTCCTCACAGTCTAGAGTCTATAGAGGCAAATGGTAAGGCGTGTGTGGTTAGGCATGCAATATCTTTTTTTCCAGTGTCTCGCATTGCAAGTGGAAAGCAACATACTTTTGTTTTTTGGTTTCTAAGAGACAAGTATGCAGACAGAGAAGAAACAGGTTACTGGAGAACCAGCAGAGTGTGTTCTAGATAAGGGGTAAGTGTTTGAGCATATGGCTCTCTGCATGGAGTGCAGTGGTAGTGAAACAGTTTTTTGTTTGGTCTGCAACGGCCACTGTAAAGCCAGATATTTTAGCTTTGGCAAACCTCTTAAGACTACATGGCGTGATACTCTGCATCTGAGATGTGCTTTGGGTCTGTGAACCTGTTACATGGAGATAATATATTATAGGGTGATATTCCTTCTAAATTTGTGACGGATGAGTTGTTTTGGTGCATGCCAATGCATGTGTGTTTTTCTGTGTGTAGCATGGATTCTGTAGGGATGTTCGTTTCAATGTTCACCTCTCATGTTAGTGTCCTCGACAGCCCACAAATAGAGAAAATCCCATCTGAGGAAATCCAGAAGTCCTCTGCAGTGTTAGAACCAGAGCTGGTCTTAGGATGGGAGGTGTTGGAGGCTGAGGGGTCTGTGGCAGAGAAGCAGCAGG
The DNA here is from genome assembly GCF_018296145.1 of Oncorhynchus tshawytscha. Classification (NCBI taxonomy): domain Eukaryota; kingdom Metazoa; phylum Chordata; class Actinopteri; order Salmoniformes; family Salmonidae; genus Oncorhynchus; species Oncorhynchus tshawytscha. Next base: position 29,411,587 of record NC_056443.1, read on the forward strand.
AGGCCTCTGGCCTAGTACAGACCATTTTTGGTGTCTTCTCCAGGGGGTAAGTGGGAGATTGTAGGCTCCTATGTAGCACGGCAAAGTGTGTGGTGTGTTCTGTAGATTCTTAGTCTAATTGTCACCAGTGTCACCCTCATGTTCACTGGTTTATTTATATTAATGTTTGCATACAATGGCATTTTCTATTTTTGATCTGCGTCATTGATTTAACAAATCCTATTTTGGTCGAATCAAGTACTTTTAGCAGCTCTCACATACAGTTAATAAAATAAATGTCTTGAAGTTTGAATGATCTGTGTTTAATCTGTCAGATTTTTAAATGTGTTGAGACTTTTTTTATATGGTTTCGAATGCTCCCAATGTTTACCATGCCTGTTTTTAAAGCTCAGTCCCTCAATTACAGTAAATAATCCCTCTCTCACAGTTATGAAACAGTAGCAGCCATGCTGGGTCCGTCTGGCTCCTCTCCAACAGAAGGTGCAGCCCCATCAGAGAGCTCCTCTGAACCTGTCCCAGATACATCTACCCTCGTCCAGGAAGCAGTGTCTGGAAAGGCACCGCACCTTGAGGGTGAAACCAAAAAAACTATTGAACTCCCAACCACCGCTGAGCCATGCTTGTTGAATATGGAAGACCAACAGTCAATGAGTGAGGCAATGAGACAAGACACTGAGGATGGGTTTGTTCAAGTCCAAGATCTAAGCAGTATGAGAAAATGGCCGTCATTGACGGAGGCTGACCTTACTGAGATCTCCAGAGGAAAATTTGTGGTAACTGGGGAAGAAGAGATTTACCTTGACTTGTGGGCGCAAATAGGGGAGAAATCGACGTTAAAAGCACAGGACTCTGGACAGATAACAGGTTATGTTGACATTTATTCAGCCGGGTCACCTGTCGAGACAGAATTATCAACTTCATTACACCAGGACAAGGGGTGAGTGTCCTGGCAGCAAACCGGTGTCTGAACTATTTGGCTGCACTGCTTGAAAATACAAATGCGGTATTATGTCATAACATTGTCTTTCGTTCGCATAAAGTTTGGCTCAGCCATGCTTGCTACTCAGTGAACTGTGATGGACAAGTCTACAGTATGTGTCAAATTTAAGCTGAGTCTTGATGTTTAAGGCACTTGTTTGTGGGCCCAGGTGTTCTAATGTTAACTAAGGTCTTCAGTGTCTCTGTGTACTGTTTATGCTGCTACCTATGTCATGCATGTTTGTCTCGTAAAGAAAAACCTGTGGCTTTTTCTTAGTTATAATCAGTCAATGTGTTGAGTTTTTCTATATCTGGAACAGTTCTCCAGTGTCTGCTCAGTGGAATGGGATATGTAATCGCTTCAGTGAGGTGTGCCAGCTTGTGGACTGTGAGGGGCTGCTTTACTGATATTACCATTTCAATAGTCATTTAATAGAATGTAATTATATAGCAAGATCTGAGCCATGATATTTTCTCACCTTTTATTTATTTTTTTAACCTTAAGCGCCCAACATGCAAGCACAGAGGAAGCCTCTGCCCCTACCTCACAACCTACTACAGACAAGTTGCTGTTAGAGGACAAGGCTCAAGAACATATAGTCCCCATCCCAGATAAACCCTCTGATGATCAGATACTCACCTCAGATGAAACACAATCGGACGTTGCCCTTGTTGTCGCTGGCCAGGCTGTCCCTGCACAGGTAACAACTGAACTGGTCGCTCCTCATCATGCAAAGAAACGAGACGGTAGTCTTCCTCCAGAAACTCAACAGGAAGCTGATGATCAAGGGATTGTTTCTAAGGTAGTCCCTTCACGGCCTCCAAGGAGAAAAGACTGTCTCACTTCAGAGCACACACAGAAATCTGAGAATGTATCTGTACAGAAGCCCACTGAAGTGAGAGGAGACCGTAGTCTTTCAACAGAACCTCTAAAGAAAGATGATGTCCAGAAGGGTTTTACTGCCCAGGCACCAGAGGAGATGGTACCATCACATCCTGGTAGGAAAATAGATCGTTGTCTTTCAACAGAGCCTCAACAAAAAACTGATGCCCCTGTCCAGGTGCCCACTGAACTGGTCCCTCCTCGCCGTACTAAGACAAGCCTCACTAAAGAGACACCACAGGCAACCGGCGTTATCCCAGCTCCACGCACAAGGGGAACCTATAGTGCTTCCAGTGCAGAACGTTCACAGATACCTGGCCAGGGAGCCACTGAACTGATTCTACCATGGCCTGTGAAGAAACAAAACATCTTCACTCCAGAGCCATCTCAGAAAGCTGATGAGCCAGAGAATGTGATTGCCCAGGCGGTCGCTAAGCTGATTCCACCTCAACGCACCAGGAAAGCATCTCTCTCTCCCGAACCGCGACCGAAAGCTGACGATTTAAAGACTGTTACTGGTAAGGCCACAATTGTTCCCCTAACTCCATATCATGTACCTACAGAGTCATACCCCGACTTTGGTGTGGGAGAGACTGCCCCCCTCTCGATCATCAGAAAAATAGCCCCGCCCAGGCGCAGCAAAAGAACTCATTCTCCCCCAGTGGAATCAAGCAAAGCAGAGGATGGCGCAGATGAAGCTATGGCTTTAGAGGCCCTGAATGCTGCCAACCAGGGGTCTACAGCTCCAGCCCAGACACAGGATCTTATGATAACCTTTTCAAAGGAGTCTGAGGTGGAGACGCAGTCTCCGGAAGTGACCGAAACAGCCACTGAGTCACTCGAAGATGAGCCAGCTCAGAAGTCCTCACCAGAAGTTACAGACCCATTCGAAAAGGTTGAGGCGGAGAAGCAGACCTTGGAAGTGACTGAAACAACCAATGATTCACTTGAAGATGAGCCAGCTCAGAAGGCCTCAGCAGAGGACATTGCACCAGGAGTAAAGATGAAAGGCAAGCAGGAGATCTTTCCAGTCCCAAAGCCTCGTGGGAAACGAGACCCAACCCCACCTGTCCAAACAGATGCTACCCAACCAAAGACCTGGCATGCCTCTATTGGGGATAACACCCAGTCTACCAGAGATGGAGGACAGTCACCTGCAGCCTCTGGGCTGGTACCACCTCAACGCAACAAGAGGAGCAGTAGTCTTCCTCCCGTACCCCCTCGTGGCCAGCTTGCAGCATCTGGGGAAGTGGTGGTTGCTCCTCTGCGTAAAAGGAGCAGTAAGCTAAACATAAAACGATCGAGCATGCCTGTTCCAGTTCCCCGCTCTAAAAAATGCCTTAGTTCCTCTTTTTCTGATGGAAATCCTCCAATGGACTCCTCATTCACCAGACAGGCAGACTCCCTTGAGGGCTCACTGTCTCTCTCTCAGGAAGACAAACAAGACACCAGCCAGGAAGCCTCAGAGGGTTCAATATCATTAACCTCAAACATGGCCTCCGATGGGAGCTTTGTCACAATTTCTCGCTCAGAGGAGATGTCACCAGAAGTTCAACTCTGTGAGAAGGGACTGGAGGAGAGCTGGATCTTCACAGAAACTACTATGTTCACAGAGGCCTTCACAGAAACTGCTATGGTCAGTGAGTTCTTCGTAGACACTGTAAGAGAGGACATTGAGAGGGGTTCAGTGGTAGAGGCTGTCTTTGAGAAGGGCCTGGAGGAGAGCATGGAAAGCTGGACCTTTACAGATACTACCATGGTCACTCAGGCTTTCACAGAAACCCCTATGGTCACTGAGTTTTTTGAAGACACTGTAATCAAGGATATTGAGAGAGGTTCAGAGGCAGAAGTGCTTGACACGACCTCTCCAACCACCGGTACACCAGCTGAGGACGTCTGGTTACGTGTTGAGGGAGCCAAAGAGACAGAGCAGATGGAGGTAGAGAGCAAAGACATGTGGGTTGAAGAGATGGACTTTGGCTTTGAGTCAGTAGACATATCTGCTGGTGGCTTAGATGAGGAGAGGTACGTTATGTTGAGTTGGACACGCCTGTGCAATACAGTGGTTGATTGACACGTGGCAGTTTTCTGAGTGCATTTACATATAGTTGTTAATTCTGTGTGACTAGAATGCTTTTATGAAAGGAAACTGATTGAGAAAATGCCATATATTTAATCCTTTACCATTATTTGAAATGTGTTGCTTCTAAACTGTTAGAACTAAACATCCAGAATATACTGTGAAGTCAGGTCATTAAATTAAATCCCGGTCTTTCTCTATTTAGACAGCAGGGGGCAGCAGACGAGCCAACAACACCTAAAGGCAGAGCTGTAAACTCTCAGGAAACGGGTCTAGGCAGTGCTGAATCCCCAGAAGTATGTTATTTATAGTCTATCAGTTGACCAATCCTCCACCATCATTTTGCATCAGTGACCTTTGAAATGAAATTCTGATTCATAACTGTCCATTTTGTCAATGACAAAAGCTACTTTTTTAGGTTATTACAGTGTGATACCTGGTCATTTCTGCACCATAAACTGAAATGCCACATGTATTTTACTCTGAATTGACCTATTTTATCTGATGTAATTTGTTGTCTTAGGGCCTCATGGCCAGTCCTGGCCTTGTTACCTCCAGCCAGTCCCTACTGGAGTGGTGTCAGGAAGTCATCAAAGAACACAAGGGGGTCAAGATCACCAACTTTAGCACATCCTGGAGGAACGGCCTGGCCTTCTGTGCCCTGCTACACCACTTCCACCCGGACAGGATGTAGGTACCCCCTCTGTGATGCGTTTAGACATAAACGTGAGCAGGCATTGTGTTATGGCTTGTTTGTTAACCTTTAAAAATGACATCATCATTTTTGTGTTAACGTGTTTCCTGTTCTTGTAGTGTGTATTGATGATCTATTTCTTTGCTGCTTAGAAACTTTGAGATGCTGGACCCTTATGACATCAAGCGCAACAACAAGAAGGTAGTTTGTTTTCTTTATGTTATCTCATCATGTCATAATCACTATCAACAGCCAGGCCTTAAATGTGACCATCAACTGCTGAATATTTTCCCCACCCAACCCATCTTCTCTCATTTCCCCCAAGGCCTTCGACGGTTTCGCAGAGTTGGGCATCTCTCGGCTGATAGAGCCCTCGGACATGGTCCTCCTGGCCGTGCCTGACCGCCTCATCGTCATGACCTACCTCAACCAGATCCGCACCTACTTCACGGGCCAGGAGCTGAGCGTGCTGCACATCGAGGCGGACAGCAGTGAGTCCAGTTACGGCATGGCCGGGGAGAGCCGGGAGGGCCCCGACCCGGAGGCCGCCGCACGCTACTGTCAACGGATCCAAGATGAGGCCCTCACAATGGAGACCAATGTGGGCGCTGCAGAGAAGAAGGCAGATAGTGACACTAAGGAGGGCACCAATAGGGAAGTGGTCCCACCCCCTAGAACCAAACGGCTGCAGGCTGCAGGGGAAGCAGGAGGGGCCCAAGCCCCCGTCGTACCCCCCAGGACACATTTTTTATCTGCCAAGTCTGGGTTCTCCCACCTAAAGGATGTAGATCTGGTTAAGAAACGACGGTCACAACGCAGGTCAATAGACGAGGCAGACTCAACCGAGGTCAGTGGCCTACGATCTCTCTCTCTTCACTTTCTCTCCCTCTCATCCCCCCCTCTTTCGCTCTCTCTCTCTCTCTCTCTCCACTTTCTGCCACTTAATCTCTCTGTGAGTGATTGCTTTGTTGTTGATACAGGTTGCTGCAGCACAGGAAGAGAGTGGAGCTGACAGAATAAAATCGGAAACAGGTACATACAGTATATTGATTTTGTATGATGTGTTCTGAGTTCACACACACACACACGACTTACTGAGTCCCCAGTTTCCCAGGTACCTTATGATTGTGAACCACCCCTCAGAGGAGCAGTGGAGAGGAGAGATGGAGAGGAGGGATGGAGAGGAGATATGGAGGGATGGAGAGGAGATATGGAGAGGAGGAGAGATGGAGAGGAGAGGAGGAGAGGAGAGATGGAGGAGAGGAGGAGAGATGAGGAGGAGAGATGAGGAGGAGAGATGGAGAGGAGAGATGGAGAGGAGAGATGGAGAGGAGGGATGGAGAGGAGATATGGAGAGGAGAGGAGGAGAGATGGAGAGGAGGGATGGAGAGGAGAAGATATGGAGAGGAGAGATGGAGAGGAGCAGTGGAGAGGAGGGATGGAGAGGAGAGATGGAGAGGAGATATGGAGAGGAGAGGAGATGGAGAGGAGAGAGGAGGAGAGGAGGAGAGGAGAGGAGAGGAGGAGAGGAGAGGAGGAGAGGAGAGATGGAGAGGAGAGGAGGAGAGGAGAGATGGAGGAGAGGAGGAGAGATAGATGGAGATGAGAGATAGATAGAGATGGAGAGGAGAGGAGGAGAGATGGAGGGGAGAGATTGAGAGGAGGATAGGAGAGATGGAGAGGAGAGATGGAGAGGAGGGGAGGAGAGATGGACTTGTGTCTGTACTCCATCCCCTGAGCGGAGAGAGAGAGGAGAGATGAAGTACAGACAAGTCATCACAGTTGTCTCTGTTGTACTTGGCTCATCCATCCCCTGAGAGGAGAGAGAGAGGAGAGATTGAGTACAGACACAAGTCATCACAGTTGTCTCTGTTGTACTTGGCTCATCCATCCCCTGAGCATTGACTCATTCTAATTACTTTGATGGCTTCCTGTCGTTAGGATTAGAGTCCTTAGCCTATCAAACGATGTTAATTACCTCATCATCACAGTCTAGTTTGCCACTTTCATGCTCTTCCAGTAATTGGAGCTACTGCATCATGTTGCTGTGTATCTCATTACGCTGTGTGTGTGTGTGTGTGTGTTTCATATAGGAAGGACAGCTGTTGAAGAAGGACGATCGGCTGAGGAGGTCTGTCACTTTCACAAGTCACTGTCTGCAGCTGTCATAAACACTGGAAATACCAATGTTCTTTATCAGAAAGAAGTATCATTCTCTTGTGTGTGTGTGTGTGTGTGTGTGTGTGTGTACAGGACACCAGCCAGTATGTGCTGAGGGAGATGCAGGCCCTAGAGTTTGAACAGAAGCACATTGACAGCAGGGCAGACATCGTGGAAAGTAGTCTACGGCGACTGATGGAGTCAGGTGAGAGGAGGATGGAGAAAGAGAAAGAAAAATACCCTTGAATAAAGGCTTTCAGTATTTTCAAAACGTCTCCTTATAATGATGTCCTCTCGGTCTCCACACATGTAGGTAGTGACAAGATGCAGGAGGAGAAGCTGATTCAGGAGTGGTTCACTCTGGTCAACAAGAAGAACGCCCTCATCAGGAGACAAGACCAACTACAGCTACTGTAAGATCCACCATCCCCACCATGTTCTCCACCGTTACCTAGTGCTTTAAACAACACGGTTTATTTTTTTTATTTAACCTGGCAAGTCAGTTAAGAACAAATTCTTAATTACAATGATGACCTACACCGGCAAACTCGGACGACGCTGGGCCAATTGTGTGCCGCCCTACGGGACTCCCAATCATGTCCGGTTGTGATACAGCCTGGAATCGAACCAGGGTGTTTGTAGTGACGCCTCAAGCACTGAGATGCAGTGCCTTAGACCACAGCGCCGCTCGGGAGCCCTAAACACGGACATATTATAGACACATTACATTGATCTAACCACAAGGCATTCTGCTCCACAGGCAAGAAGAGCAGGACCTGGAAATGAGGTTTGAGATGCTGAACCGAGAGCTGAGAGACATGATGGCTATTGAAGGTAAGACTACAGTACCAATATACTGAACTACAAGATCCATGATGCCACTCTATTCTGTGATACAGCTCATTAATGTGGCCAGATGTGGTCATAGTGACACTACAAACCATACAATAACAAAAATATCTCTGCAAAAGAAATGAGAATAGTGTGCTGTTCCGTATGGCAGTGTTAGGTTCTAATTTCTGGTACAATGGACGGACTCAGACAAACTCTAACTAAATATATGCAACACACTGTGTGTTGCAGTTGCAGAGCACAAACATACACTGACAGTGTCATCTGCAAAACACCATCACACCTTTTCCTCCGTGCTTCATGGTGGGAACCACACATGCGGAGGTCATCTGTTCACCTACTCTGTGTCTCACAAAGACTGCGGTTGGAACCAAATATCTCAAATTTGGACTCATCAGACCAAAGGACAGATTTCCACAGGTTTAATGTCCGTTGCTCGTGTTTCTTGGCCCAAGCAAGTCTCTTATTATTATTGGTGTCCTTTAGCAGTGGTTTCTTTGCAGCAATTCAACCATGAAGGCTTGATTCACGCAGTCTCCTCTGAACAGTTGATGCTGAGATGTGTCTGTTACTTGAACTCTGTGAAGCATTTTTTGGAGCTGCAATCAGAGGTGCAGTTAACTCTAATGAACTTATCCTCCACAGCAGAGGTAACTCTGGGTCTTCCTTTCCTGTGGCGGTCCTCATGAGAGCCAGTTTCATCATAGAGGTTGATGGTTTTTGCGACTGCTATTGAAGATACTTTAAATGTTCTTGAAATGTTCCGTATTGACAGATGTCATAAAGTAATGATGGACTGTCATTTCTATTTGCTTATTTGAGCTGTTAATGCCATAATATGGACCTGGTCTTTTACCAAATAGGGCTATCTTCTGTATACCACCGCTACCTTGTCACAACACAACTGATTGGCTCACACGCATTAAGAAGGAAAGAAATTCGACAAATTAACATTTAACAAGGCACACCTGTTAATTGGAATGCATTCCAGTTGACTACCTTATGAAGCTGGTTGAGAGAATGCCAAGAGTGTGCAAAGCTGTCATCAAGGCAAAGGGTGGCTACTTTGAAGAATCTCAAATATAAAACATATTTAGATTCGTTTAACACTTTTTTTTGGGTTACTACATGATTCCATATGTGTTATTTCATAGTTGTGATGTCTTCACTATTATTCTACAATGTAGAAAATACTAAAAATAAAGAAAAACCCTTGAATGAGTAGGTGTGTCCAAACTTTTGACTGGTACTGTATATTTATACCTTCTGATTAGACTGAGTGCCCTCCGTGTATTTCTAGGATAAACAATCAGTCTCTGAGTCTGTACTGAGTCTGTTCCTCCTATTGGTATTGTCGTGGCCCAGCCTGAGTCCAGAACCTTGGTGCTCCTCCTTGCCTTTCACAGGTCTTCTCATCAGTCAGGAGAGGCTTTGAGTTATTGGGAGGACACATCCGCACAGGTGAATTTTTTTGTCTTTTTTTCACCTTTATTTAACCAGGTAGGCTAGTTGAGAACAAGTTCTCATTTACAACTACGACCTGGCCAATATAAAGCAAGCAGTACAACAGAGTTACACATGGAATAAACAAACATACAGTCAATAATGCAATAGAAAAAGTCTACATACAGTGTGTGCAAATGAGGTAGGATAACGGAAGGCATAGTGACAATTAATAGTCCATAGTGGCGAAATAATTACAATATAGCAATTAAACACTGGAGTGATAGATAAAAGTATGGGGATGAGGTAGTTGGATGGGCTATTTACAGATGGTGTCACGACTTCTGCCGAAGTCTGCTCCCCTCCTTGTTCGGGCAGCGGTCGACGTCACCGGCCTTCTAGCCATCGCCGCTCCATTTTTCATTGTTCCATTTGTTTTGTCTTTTTCCCCGCACAGCTGGTTTACATTCCCTAATTACACTGCATATATATATTCCTCTGTTTCCCCCATGTCTTTGTGTGGAATTGTTTTGTTAGACGTTTAGTGTTACGCGCCAGACTGTTTTTTCCCCGGGTATTGTGTTTTGACCTGTAGTATGTTTATTGTCATACATTTGCATTATTGTGAGTGTTTTCGCGCTTATTCACTTTTTCCATTGGCTGGAGGTTTTTTGACGCAGTTGCGTCTGTCTTTTGTGTTTCTGACAAATAAAGTGCTCCTGATCACAACTCTCTGTTCTCCTGCACCTGACTTCTTACCAGTAGCGCACAACCTTGACAGAATTCCACACCATCCATGGAGTCAGCGGGAGCAGGTATCCCATTCAGAGGAGTCGAGGAGCGCGTCCGGGAACACTCGGCGATGCTGCAACATCTCGGCACCACGATGGATCGCGTTGTCCAGACCATGGCCTCGAACAGCACAACCAGGGGTATCTCTACCCGTCCCTCCTGTATCCGGTCCCATTGGGATGAGTCTCTCCCTTCCCAAGGAGTATGATGGGACGGCAGCACAGTGCCAGGGGTTCCTTTTACAACTGGGCCTCTACCTGGCCACCGTTCACCCAGCTCCCTCGGGAAGAGAGAGGGTGTCCGCCCTCGTCTCGTGCCTCTCGGGGAGAGCTCTGGAGTGGGCAAACGCTGTGTGGGGAGAAGGAGATACGGCGTTGGACCACTTCGAGGAGTTCACCCACCACTTTACCCTCGGACGGATGGTCGAAGAGGCAGGGTTCGAGGAGTGCCCAGGAGTTCGCCCTGGAATTTCGGACCTTGGCCGCTGGAGCAGGATGGAACGACAGGGACCTCACCGACCACTACAGATGCAGCCTGCGCGAGGACGTCCTGTGGGAGTTGGCCTGCAGGGATGCCACCATCACCTTTGACCAACTGGTGGATCTGTCCATCTGGTTGGATAACCTGCTGGTCACCCGCGGGCGTCCAGAGAGGACTCTGTCGGTTCCATCTTCCAGCACCACCTCTCCGGTGCCAATGGAGCTGGGAGGGGCTGCGCTTAGGGAGGCTGGAGGAGGGGCCTTCACGTGCACCATCTGTGGCCGCAGAGGGCACTCTGCCTGTCGGTGCCGGGTTGGTTCCTCTGGGAGTCGAGGCAGCAGGCAGGGTTCTCTGGCGTCACGCTAGGTGAGTCTGCACCACTCTCATCCAGAGTCCTCTGTTGTCCATCTGTTTGTTTTCCTGAGTTTTCCCCGCATTCCCAGCATAAGGCTCTCGTCGATTCAGGCGCAGCTGGGAATTTTATCGACAGAGCGTTCGCCCTTAGTTTAGGGATCCCCATTGTTCCTGTGGTTAGACCTTTCCCGGTACACGTCGCAAGCGGAGACGGTGGCTATGGAGACATATGTCTCTGAATCCCTGCGTCAGGGGTACATTCGGTCCTCCACTTCACCCGCCTCAGTTTATTTTTTGTGAAGAAGGAGGGAGGTCTGCACCCATGCATTGACTATTGAGGTCTAAAACAAATCACGGTGAGGTACAGTTATCCGCTATCTCTCATCGCCATGGTGATTGAGTCAATGCACGCGGCACGCTTCTTCACGAAATTGGATCTCAGGAGCGCTTACAACCTGGTGCATATCCGGGAGGGAGACGAGTGGAAGACGGCGTTTACTACCACCTCAGGGCATTATGAGTACCTCGTCATGCCGTACAGGTTGATGAATGCTCCATCAGTCTTCCAATCCTTTGTAGACGAGATTTTCAGGGACCTGCATGGGCAGGGTGTAGTGGTGTATATCGATGACGTTCTGATATACTCCGCTACACGCGCCGAGCATGTGTCCTTGGTGCGCAGGGTACTTGGACGACTGTTGGAGCATGACCTGTACGCCAAGGCTGAGAAATGCCTGTTCTTTCAGTAGGCCGTCTCCGTGCGTAATTGTCCGTTTCCCACCACAGTAAAGGAGGGGCAGTGGTTTTTAGGGTTTGCCAATTACTACCGGAGATTTATCAGGGGTTTTGGCCAGGTGGCTGCTCCCATTACCTCACTGCTGAAGGGGGGGTCCTGTACGTTTTCAGTGGTCGGCTGAGGCGGACAGGGCTTTTGGGCATCTAAGGGCTCTGTTTACCTCAGCTCCCGTGCTGGCCCATCCGGATCCCTCTTTGGCGTTCATAGTGGAGGTGGACGCGTCCGAGGTTGGGATAGGAGCCGTGCTCTCTCAGCGCTCGGGTACGCCACCGAAGCGCCGCCCCTGTGCTTTCTTCTCGAAGGAAGCTCAGCCCGGCGGAGCGGAACTATGATGTGGGGGACCGGGAGTTTTTCGCTGTGGTTAAAGCTTTGAAGGCGTGGAGACTTTGGCTTGAGGGGGCTAAACACTCTTTCCTCATCTAGACTGACCACCGCAACCTGGAGTACCACCGGGCAGCGAGGAGACTGAATCCTCGTCAGGCAAGGTGAGCCATGTTCTTTACCCGTTTTGTGTTTACCCTGTCCTAAAGACCAGGTTCCCAAAATGTTATGGCAGACGCATTGTCCCGGCTGTATGACACAGAGGAGCGGCCCATGGATCAGACTCCCATACTCCTGGCCTCCTGCCTGGTAGCGCCGGTTGTGTGGGAGCTGGACGCGGACATTGAGCAGGCGTTACGTACAGAGCCCGCTCCCCTCCAGTGTCCCATCGGGCGTCTGTACTTTCCGTTTGCTGTCCGTGACCAGTTGATCTATTGGGCCCATACGTCATCCGGGGATCGGCCGGACGGAGCGCTGTCTGAGTGGGAAGTACTGGTGGCCTACCTTGGCAAAGGACGTGAGGGTTTATGTTTCCTCCTGCTCGGTGTGTGCCCAGTGTAAGGCTCCTAGACACCTGCCTTAGAGGTAAGCTACATCTCTTACCCGTTCCACAACGGCCTTGGTCACACCTGTCGGTGGATTTTCTGACCGATCTTCCTCCCTCACAGGGAAACACCACGATCCTGGTTGTTGTGGATCGTTTCTCTAAGTCCTGTCGTCTCCTCCCTCTGCCCGGTCTCCCTACGGCCCTACAGACTGCGGAGGCCTTGTTTACACACGTCTTCTGGCTCTATGGGGTGCCTGAGGATATAGTGTCTGATCGAGGTCCCCAGTTCACCTCGAGAGTCTGGAGGGCGTTCATTTTTAAACATTTTATTTCACCTTTATTTAACCAGGTAAGCTAGTTGAGAACAAGTTCTCATTTACAACTGCGACCTGGCCAAGATAAAGCAAAGCAGTGCGACAGAAACAACAACACAGAGTTACGTGGAATAAACAAGCATACAGTCTATAACACCATAGAAAAAAAGAGTCTATACACTAGAGGTCGACCAATTAATCGGAATGGCCTGATTAATTAGGGCCGATTTCAAGTTTTCATAACAATCGAAAATCTGTATTTTTGGGCGCCGATTTTCGATATATATATATAATTTTTTATAGCTTTTATTTAACTAGGCAAGTCAGTTAAGAACACATTGTTATTTTCAATGACTGTCTAGGAACTGTGGAATAACTGCCTTGTTCAGGGGCAGAATGACAGATTTTCACCTTGTCAGCTCAGGGGTCCCAATCGTGCAACAGCACAGTTAACTAGTCCAACGCTCTAACCATGGCACTCCACGAGGAGCCTGCCTGTTACGCGAATGCAGTAGAAGACAGGGTAAATTGCTAGCTAGCATTAAACTTATCTTATAAAAAACAATCAATCATAATCACTAGTTATAACTACTGATCCAGTTTAGCAGGCAATATTAACCAGGTGAAATTGTGTCATTTCTCTTGCGTTCATTGCACGCAGAGTCAGGGTATATGCAACAGTTTGGGCTGACTGGCTCATTGCGAACTAATTTGCCAGAATTTTACGTAATTATGACATACATTGAAGGTTGTGCAATGTAACAAGAATATTTAGACTTAAGGATGTTAGATAATATACCGAACGGTTCCGTATTTCACTGAAATAATAAACGTTTTGTTTTCGAAATTATAGTTTCCGGATTTGATCATATTAATGACCAAAGGCTCGTATTTCTGGTGTAACCAATGTGAAATGGCTAGCTAGTTAGCTGGGTGTGCGCTAATACTGTTTCAAACGTCACTCGCTTTTAGATTTGGAGTAGTTATTCCCTTGCGCTGCAAGGGCCGCGGCTTTTGTGGAGCGATGGGTAACGATGCTTCGAGTGTGGCTGTTGTCTGTGTTCCTGGTTCGAGCCCAGGTAGGACCGAGGAGAGGGACGGAAGCTATACTGTTACACTGGCAATACTATAGTGCCTATAAGAACATCCAATAGTCAAAGGTATATGAAATACAAATGGTATAGAGAGAAAGTCCTATAAATACTATATTAACTACAACCTAAAACCTCTTACCTTGGAATATTGAAGTCTCATGTTAAAAGGAACCACCAACTTTCATATGTTCTCATGTTCTGAGCAAGGAACTCAAACGTTCGCTTTTTTACATGGCACATATTTTTATGTATTTTTATTACTTTCTTCTCCAACACTTTGTTTTTGCATTATTTAAACCAAATTGAACATGTTTCATTATTTATTTGAGGCTAAATTGATTTTATTGATGTTTTATATTAAGTTAAAATAAGTGTTAATTCAGTATTGTTGTAATTGTCATTATTACAAATTTAAAAAAAAGTTTTTTTTAAAAACTTGTCCAATTAATCGGTATCGGCTTTTTTGGTCCTCCAATAATCGGTATCGGCGTTGAAAAATCAAATCGGTCGACCTCTAGTATATACAGTGTGTGCAAATGGCATGAGGAGGTATGGCAATAAATTGGCCATAGTAGCAAAGTAATTACAATTTAGCAGATTAACACTGGAGTGATAGATGAGCAGATGATGATGAGCAGATGATGGTGTGTAAGTAGTGATACTGGTGTGCAAAAGAGCAGCAAAGTAAATATAAACAATATGGGGATGAGGTAGGTAGGTTGGGTGGGCTATTTACAGAGGGACTATGTAGCTGCAGCGATCGGTTAGCTGCTCAGATAGCTGATGTTTAAAGTTAGTGAGGGAAATGTAAGTCTCCAGCTTCAGCGATTTTTGCAAATCGTTCCAATCACTGGCAGCAGAGAACTGGAAGGAAAGGCAACCACGGTAGGTGTTGGCTTTGGGGATGACCAGTGAGATATACCTGCTGGAGCGCGTGCTACAGGTGGGTGTTGTTATCGTGACCAGTGAGCTGAGATAAGGCGGAGCTTTACCTAGCATAGACTTATAGATGACCTGGAGCCAGTGGGTCTGGCGATGAATATGTAGCAAGGGCCAGCTGACTAGAGCATACAGGTCGCAGTGGTGGGTGGTATAAGGTGATTTGGTAACAAAACGGATGGAACTGTGATAGACTGCATCCAATTTGCTGAGTAGAATATTGGAAGGTATTTTGTAGATGACATCACCGAAGTCGAGGATCTGTAGGATAGTCAGTTTTACTAGGGTAAGTTTGGCGGCGTAAGTGAGGGAGGCTTTGTTGCAAAATAGAAAGCCGATTTATAGATTTGATTTTGGATTGGAGATGATATGAGTCTGGAAGGAGAGTTTACAGTCTAGCCAGACACCTAGGTATTTGTAGTTGTCCACGTATTCTAGGTCAGAACCGTCCAGAGTAGTGATGCTTGTCGGGCGGGTGGGTGCGGGCAGCGAATGGTTGATAAGCATGCATTTGGTTTTGCTAGCGTTTTAAGAGCAGTTGGAGGCCACGGAAGGAGTGTTGTATGGCATTGAAGCTCGCTTGGAGGTTAGTTAACACAGTGTCCAAAGAAGGGCCAGATGTATACAGAATGGTGTCGTCTGCGTAGAGGTGGATCAGGGAATCACCAGCGGCAAGAGCGACATCGTTGATATATACAGAGAAAAGAGTCAGCCCGAGAATTGAACCCTGTGGCACCCCCATAGAGACTGCCAGAGGTCCGGACAACAGGCCCTCCGATTTGACACACTGAACTCTATCAGAGAAGTAGTTGGTGAACCAGACGAGGCAGTCATTTGAGAAACCAAGGCTGTTGAGTCTGCCGATAAGAATGTGGTGATTGACAGAGTCGAAAGCCTTGGCCAGGTCGATGAATACAGCTGCACAGTATTGTATTTTATCGATGATGGTTATGATATCGTTTAGGACCTTGAGCGTGGCTGAGGTGCACCCATGACCAGCTCAGAAAGCAGATTGCATAGCGTAGAAGGTACGGTGGGATTCTAAATGGTCTACTGCCGTCCGCTAGATAATTACACCTCAAATACACAAAGAGCTTAAACCTAACACTACTTTCCATTCTCTAAGAATATATTTAAACTGTATATTCATTCTAAGAGTATATAATGATTTGAAACAGTGACAATATATAAGAACCGTAATTTATGATCTATCAGCTCCAACTCATGGCTCCTATTCAACCCTAATGGACTCATTCTGGCACTCAGAGACAGCCCTCTTTGTACTTTCCCTCTGCCCAAATACAATGCTCATAGATCATTCCATCTAACCCATGTTTACTGCTGCTAGGCTTATTTAGAATTAGAAACGGATTCAAAAGGGCTCAAGTCAGAGTCTCCAACAGCAGTAAATTTTGGACGTGATTGACTCACACAATTAATATGTCTGTTTCGTAAAGTCAGACTTCCCAACTATGCCGTGGTATCTGTCCACCTGCTGGTTTGAGGAAGTGACCCTTTCTTTAATTACGTAATTTATTGTAATCCTTTGTTTACTTCCAGTTGAATCACAAGGGTATAGTTTAAAATTAAACACATTGCAATAAAAACCTGGTCATGGAACTCAATTTCATGTTGGCAAAGCAACAACTGTCTTCTCTACTCTGTACCACCCTCAATCTCTTACCGCTCTCTCCCTCTCACTCTCTTCCTCTCCTCTGCTCACTGTCTCCCCTCTTTTCCTCTCTCTCTACCTCTCCTCCTCTTACTCTCTCCCTCTGCTATCTTCCTTTCACTCTCTTCCTCTCCTCTGCTCACTGTCTCCCCTCTTTTCCTCTCTCTCTACCTCTCCTCCTCTTACTCTCTCCCTCTGCTATCTTCCTTTCTCCCTCTTCCTCTCTGCTCACTCTCTTCCTCTCTCTCCCTCTCCCTTTTTCCTCTCTTCCCCTCCCCTTTTTCCCTGTCCTCCAGAGTGGCAGAAGACAGTGGCCCATAAACACAGGGAGCAGCTGCTACTGCAGGAGCTGGTGTCTCTGGTCAACCTGAGGGACGAGCTGGTCCACGACATGGACGCCAAGGAGAAAGGGTGAGACAGCCAGGGCTGCATCCCAAATGGTACCCTATTCCCTATATAGTGCACTACTTTTGACTAAAGCCTAATTGGCCCCTGGTAAAAAAAAAAAAAAAGAAAGTAGTGCACGATATAGGGAATCGGGTGTCATTTGGGATGCATCCCATGGCCCAGCTGAGTCACACACGCTGAATACACACAGCAAACACAGGAGCTCATCTGGGTGGACGGGGTGCTATGGGGTGAATGAGATGTCAGGTGTCTTTTGAGTTTTGTCTTCCTCTGCCACACAGTTGAACGTAAGTCTGAGAGAGTGACTGTTTGATATGAGACTACTGTTCTACCTGTTCTCTGCGTCTAGGGCTCTGGAGGAGGACGAGAGGCTGGAGAGAGGCCTGGAGCAGAGACGAAGGAAGTACAGCAAGAAGAGCAAGCAGGAAAAGTGTGCACTGCAGTAAGGCCTGGCGTTGGACACACCCGAACCAGGCAGCCCAGTGGAAGGTCACACCCGAACCAGGCAGCCCAGTGGAAGGTCACACCCGAACCAGGCAGCCCAGTGGAAGGTCACACCCGAACCAGGCAGCCCAGTGGAAGTTCACACCCGAACCAGGCAGCCCAGTGGAAGGTCACACCCGAACCAGGCAGCCCAGTGGAAGGTCACACCCGAACCAGGCAGCCCAGTGGAAGGTCACACCCGAACCAGGCAGCCCAGTGGAAGGTCACCTGGATGCACATTGGGACTAAAGTGGTATGTGTGTGGATCATGACATCAACACTGCATGGAAGAGACTGAGAACTGTGTTATGGGACTGCACTAGGAGGACATTAAACAATGTTCACTCACCCCCCTCTATGATATGACTGAGCCTCATCGCAACCTATGACTGGTTGTCAACAGTCACCCTGCTCTTCAGATTGTGTTTTGATTGGATTTAAGTTGAGTTTTTTTGTGCATAGTGTGTGTATACTGTTGGGTTTTAATTTTGAGTAAATAACTCAAGGACACTAGAGAAGCTTAACCAAGTTGAATTCTTCCAAAAGGGTCGATATAGCTGTAATTCAGACAAAGACATAGCTTCCCCCGCGGCAGGGTAGCCTAGTGGTTAGAGCGTTTGGACTAGTAACCGAAAGGTTGCAAGTTCGAATTCCCGAGCTGACAAGGTACAAATCTGTCGTTCTGCCCCTGAACAGGCAGTTAACCTAGTCCTAGTCATTGAAAATAAGTATTTGTTCTTAACTGACTTGCCTAGTTAAATAAAGGTAAAATAAATTTTTTTACTTCAGGTCACAAAGACATATCCCTAACAAACTAATCACCAGATTAAGTGCCTTACACTTTTAGAAAAAAGCATTCCAAAATGGTTCTTCAACTGTCCCCATAGGATTTTTGGTTCCAGGTAGAACCTTTTTTGGTTCCAGGTAGAACCCTCTCGGGTTTTACATGGAACACAAAAGGCTTCTACATGGAATCAAAAGGGTTCTACCTGGAACCAAAAATAGTTATTCAAAGGGTTCTCCTATGGGGATAGCCAATTAACCGTTTTAGGTTCTAGATAGCACCTTTCTTTCTAAGATACTGTAGAATCTGTTACAGTAGTGTATTATGGGTTACTTCAAAAAGGTATTTTCTACTGAATGGGATATTAGGGAAGGGGCAGGGCTCCTGTACTTAGCTACATCAAATACCTACATTAGACCCATGCAGCAGGTGGATTGATTCACCCCTTTTCACCTATTGTTAAATAAGCAGTCTGATTATTGAAAATTACAATGGCGAAATGGAAGTGAAATGCTGAATTTGTGCAAACAAAGAATGCCAAAACGAGCCTCCTCATTTATTGCAGTATGTTGGCTTGGACTGTGCAGACAGCGAGCACCTGTTGTCTGATTCTTCATTGAGGTGAATGTATGTGGATGCTCCAACACTCAAGCAGAGTGGGAGATCTTGGATGAAAGAGGCAAAGGACAGAAGTCAGTATACTGCAGCTTGGTGTCTGAAAGAACAAAGCAGTTTAAACGTGTTGGAAATATTTGAAGCTTTTATTTATTGAATAGGTATTCGACAGATAATCCGACCTATCCTGCCTGTCATATGTGCCTTTAACCAGATCCAGAGTTTTAAAAAAAATGTTCAGAAGTAGGACTCAACTTTGTGTTCCTAGTTCTCAAATGTTTATGCAGTGAGTTCAGTTACTGTTTGTGACATTAGTCTTGTCATGCCTTGTTTTCCATTGATTGCTTTTTGTTGTTGTTTCGAAAGGTAAATAAGGAAGCGGTGGAGTCTGAAAATGATCAATTTCAAGATGCTCTAAAATGCTAGAGAACAGGAATATTCAAATGGAAAACGTGAGGCAAATGCATGTTTCTTAGTGTTTCCATCTTAACCATACAACTATCAATTGCTATAGTCTTATTAGCAAATCTGTAACGTGCAAAAGTGTATGCGTTAAACGAATAACCCTCATACATGATACAAAAAAATACACTTTAGCTAAAATATATTCTAGTATTAAAACTCCAGCACTTCGCTACAGCAGGATTACTGCAGATGTAGGATCTGAATTTGAGCCAGTTTTCTACAGCAGGAAAATAATCTTGCAGCAACAGGAAATGTGAATTATTATGTGGATTATAAGTAATGGACATTTTGTATGGGGTTGATACATTTATAATTATGGCAAATCAAGTCTGAAATTTCAAAGTGGAAATTACAAACTTTAGAAGCATTTTTAAAACTCAAATACACTACAAGTTTGTGTTTCCTGCAACAAAAGAGTGATCAAATGAAGATCCTACATCTATATTATTGGCCAGGCAGGAGTGCACCAGAGCATGATATTTGCTTGACATCTTCTCCACTACACTTTGTGTAATGTTAAGTTATCATGAGCGCAGGCGTTTCTATTTCAGTGGGAGGAACTACTTAACAGAGTAAAAACATGATTCTGTCCGGAGTTATTTTGGGTGACACTGGAGAGTGATTTTTTTTTATTTTTAGAAGTGTTTGAATTGTTGTTCCAGCTTGTTCCCCCTCTGCCCCACTGTTAGTTACTGTGTTAATGTTCCTACCACTGTGTGAGTTTGAGAGATTTTACTTTCAGTTTTCTGAAATAGCTTTTGGGGAAGGTTTTGTTTATTTTAATGTACTTTTGCACTATTTGTGATGTTTGGAGAATTAAAAAGGTATCTTGGATCAGTATTTTGGATCAGTATTTTTGTAAACGACATCCACCTTGTTTATTTTAATTCATATGGATATCATACATTTACATTATGAATCCATCAGGATTATCAGTTGTGCATAATATAATACAAAGTACATTTATATTCTCACTTAACCCCCATATTGATTTGTCCTTTAATGCTATAGCCGATAGAAAAACG
This sequence comes from Oncorhynchus tshawytscha, assembly GCF_018296145.1. Taxonomy (NCBI): domain Eukaryota; kingdom Metazoa; phylum Chordata; class Actinopteri; order Salmoniformes; family Salmonidae; genus Oncorhynchus; species Oncorhynchus tshawytscha. The sequence continues at coordinate 29,431,766 of NC_056443.1, forward strand.
TTGAAACAGTCAAAAAATAAATCATAAGGAATAAGGTTTAGAAGTGTCTGTCCTATATCTAAGAGATATAAGAAAGTTCAGGATTTAACCCCTTTTTTTTGTCAGCACAAAACTACTTCCATAATTCCTTCCATTAATTGTTTCAACCAGAACAGGGTTACCTTCAGACGAGTGTTTTGCGAGTCTCCCCTTTCCATAGTGGGGTCATATTAGTTTGTAGCCCAAACCGTTAGGACGCTACAGATGTTTTCATGAGAAGACTGATTTTCGGGATGTCTCCTGGTCTGACAAACAGCACTGTAGGTCTTCCACGGCAGATGGGGAAGGCCAACACAGGCAGATGTGGTGGATTGCGATGTAGTCCATACTCAGTGACCTCAGCTGAAATGCCCAATAATAGAGTATAAAGTTGGGTATATGTAACAGTATAACGCACCGCTAACTAAGCTAGCCGTTTCACATCCGTTACATATAGAAAGCCTTCCAAACTTTTTGGGACGCTGAAGCCCTAGGACGGTTCCCAAGAATGACGTTAGGGGAGGAAGAGGAAGCATTGAAAACAGGAAATTAATACTGGGGATTTTGGTGGGGATTTTTGTATTACGTTAATTATATTGACGTCAATCGATTCATTAACCAACAATTATACCTGGCTACACTTCAAAGCCGAAACATATCCATAACTGAACGTCAGTGCTGAGAACCAACACCTCAAATGTATTTTTTTATTTCACCTTTTATTTAACCAGGCAGGCTGGTTGAGAACAAGTTCTCATTTACAGCTGCGACCTGGTCAAGATAAAGCAAAGCAGTGTGAACAGACAGCAACACATAGTTACACATGGAGTAAACAATAAACAAGTCAATAACACAGTAGAAAAAAAGGAGTCTATATACATTGTGTGCAAAAGGCATGAGGAGGTAGGCGAATAATTACAATTTTAGCAGATTAACACTGGAGTGATAAATGTTCTACTGCTTGAGCTCCTGTTCGTCTAATAGAATATTAGCGCAAAAGTATTGTGCAGCTCCTAAATATAATACGTTTCAGCAACCAAAATGAGTACCGGCACATATTTGAGTTCAAGTCGAGCACTGCTGACCGTAGAAATCGACTTACTACCATGAAAGTCATTTTTAGTGTGCCAATGCGTGGATGCTATTTCCCTTCGGGTTGTTTTTACTCCCAAACTATCTTTTGATATTTGTTTCATTAGTCCATTGTTGGTATTGTCCCAAAATGTTCTGCATGTCAGCCATCAAGATGTCAAGATATATAACTTTCAAAATAGAGAAATACAGCCGCTATTTCCCTTCAGGTTGTTTTTACTCATTAATTTCCATTCCACTGAGAGTTGGTCCTCATTGTTAGTCTCAGTGTATTGCCTATGGGCACAATGATGATTTAGTTAGTCCAGGGCACGGAGCTCTAGATCTGGAACTATAGGGGCCTGCCCAACAATAAAAACAATGTTCATCGGGAGTATCCCATCAAAGGTATGTTGTTTAGATTGGGTGCTGGATCATGTTGTAATGCGTTTTCCTGTTATTAAGGAAACGAGATTGAATCTCGGGAATAATACAGGACTGCCCACTCCTGAAAGACTTGTTAACCCCTTATTGTCTCATGTCAAAGGATTATGTAAATTGCTCCTGGCCATAGAGAAATATGTACTTCCCTGACCTCTCCAATACATTTAAAAAAATGTATTGTATGTATGTGAGCTATCAAAAATAACATTTCCAGAGAGCTGGTGTGTAATACATTGTATGCCACTGGTATGGCCTGAAACTAAGAAGGATAGTATACTTAATTATAAAGTGAGAAAGTGCTGTGAAAAGTAATCATTCAGGAAACAGGCTCGAACCGCACACATGGAGCATGTCTGGCTACACAATGCATCCCCATGGGTCATATCCACAATGCTTTGTCAGCATGAGAAACAGTTACAGTGGGGCAAAAAAGTATTTAGTCAGCCATCAATTGTGCAAGTTCTCCCACTTAAAAAGATGAGAGAGGCCTGTAATTTTCATCATAGCTACACTTCAACTATGACAGACAAAATGAGAAAAAAAATCCAGAAAATCACATTGTAGGATTTTTAATGAATTTATTTGAAAATTATGGTGAAAAACAAAAGTTCTCTACTTTGACTCGCGCTCTCTCCCTCCCTCCACTGAGACATAACCAAGAGTAACGAATTTACGTATGCCTACAGTGGCAATTTTAGCTGTAAATCTTGGTGGGGCAAACTTACATTTTGTTGTTGATGCATGCCAGCAAAGCCACCACACAACACTAAACAATACATGCACTATAATGGTGACAAACGGTGCCCATAAAGCCTACATAAAACTGTCCCAACAGCCGAGATTTGTTTTCAGCACAGTGGAGTGAATCCCTGCCACCGCTACACCTGGCTATCAGTGGAGCCTTGTCTGGCAGCGAAACAGTTCATGCAGCCTCATTTACTGCCTTTAAAAAAACATGGCTGACTTGCTTAAACAAATGTAATTTCTTCTGACAATTGAGATGTAAAAACTATGGCATGAGCGGATCAGAGGCAATCCGTAATTTAGATTGACATTAATGAGCGAGCTAAGACGGATGTAGTCAATATAACTATTTATTCAGCACTTTTGATATGTACAGTGACAGAATTCAGAACATGGAGCGTTCTTACAGTATTCTCCCTGTACACCAACTCAGAACCGTAGGATAAATAAAGGGGGCATATAAGCAGACAATGAAAGCTCTTACAGTGTTCGATGATGACATTTCTCTAAAACAGGCTATAGGCTACATGTACACCACCAATTTAGAACAGTAGGCTAAGTTATGAGGGGGAAAGGGACCAAGTGATTAGGGTGAGCCACATGGGCTACGAACAGCTTACTACACAACATACACTTAGTATTATTGTCGTAGCTACAGTATACATATCTCACTGGAATATTACATAATTTCTGCAGCAGCATACAATATGTTGTTGGACTCACCTTGTTGTGCTGTGCTCACTTAAACAGCAAAGCTGCATGGCGGTCCTTCTTGTGGGCAAACTTTGTCATCAAAGTCTGGCATTCTCTGGATTTGTGGAGTTTAACACAACTGGGAACTCGGAAAAAAAACTAGGTTAAATCATGACATCAGTGATCTTCAGGTCAGAGCTCTAGGAAGAGGCCTGAGTTTCCGACTTGGAATTGCATGTTGGACAACTGTTCAAAATGTATTTTCCCAGTCGGAGCTTGTTTTTTTCCTAGTTCCCAGTTGTTTTGAACTCACTGGTGTCTGAGATTTCCCCGTTCTGTGTTTCCAGTTGTTTTGACTGCAGCTGAAGTCACGCTGGATTGACAGCATGGCCAATATATGTAATATTTTCTGGCCAGTGGTGTTGCATGTGAATGTTTATCATTTTAAGCTTGGAAAAGTGAGCCTTAAAACCAGACTTGGACCACCTCTCCACTGAATAGAAGGCTAGTGATTGCTTTGCAGTTAGCTAACGCTTGCAATTAGCCACTGATTCCTTCCAAACCACTCTGTTGAATTTGCGATTTCCAACTTGTTGTGTAATGTTAATGTCCAATGGCCGATGAGCACCGATATGTTTTATCTATAATTTCTCTTCATATGACAAGGATTTGCCAGTAGATTGTCAACATAATTCTTGAAGATGACTGCTTGTCTAGCTTTCTAGCTAAGATTTTGAAAGTATGATGTTGACATGATCAGTCCAATCAAGGCTACAGTAGATATAATGTGATTTGACGTAATTTTATCTGTGACCAATGACCTTGAGCCTTATTGGATTGGCACTTCTAATGTAAATCTATGGCAGAACCCAAGGGGCTTGAATTTTTGAGTTCTCCCTGTAGATTTTGTGGTGACGTAGTGTCCCCATGAATGACATAACACTGATCCAATCACTGCGCAGCTAGAGAACATTACCAACGCGTCCGCTCTGTATTTTAAGCTGGCTGCCCCACCACCACAGAAAGCACTGAGCTAGGCTGAAACATCTGCATTTTGAGGCAGCCTTTGGTGGCAAACTAATATGTGATATGTATTGTCGCCAAACAAACATGCAAAACAGGTGGGTCTTTCACAATGACCGGTAGCAACTGTGCCTACAAGACTACTTGATCTGAAAAGTGAAATCACAGTCAGATTTTTTTGTTGTTGTGTGCGATAGATGACAGCAGAAAAATATTTAAAAGTTCGTAATACAACTAAAAAAGTATTTACAAGCAAAACCAGCCAAGATTACCATTTGTACAACATAACTGTCATCGATGACAGTTGGCCCACATACTGCACATTTTAGCTGGCCCTGCCATCAGTAGATTTCTGCCTACGCCACTGAATTGAACTAAATGAAAACCTAGAGTGCATTTTAAGAAGCTATTCATTAGACTTCTACTTCTTCTACTGTTTACCATTACTCCACAATGATTGTTGCGACACCTCAGTCTTATAAGCAGGCCACAAATATCTGTTTTCTTTGTACTTGTACTGTGGAAAGCAGAAATTGACCAAAATGGCAAAGTCATGTGATTTCAAATCTGAAAAGAAGAAGAAGTGGGAGATATTGACCAATACTGGGCTTGTGTTGATCAGTGGGAGGACACGCATCCTTCATGGGATAACAGTAAGTCTGTACAGGATGACATCAGAAACGAGTGAATAATATGCCTCTCCTCAAGACTTCTCTGCCTTCATATGACCTGTTATGAGCAGTTTTGTATGAGCGATTTTACACCTTTCTAAGCTTGATGAAGTTAACAAACTGAAAATCATCTTGATATATAATATTTGATTGGTTGATCATCATCATCGTCATCAACAAAAAACAACAACAGAGAAAACAAAAACAGTGACAGCCCCCCACTGACCCTTTCAGAATTATACTATTATTCTAATGTAAATTATTCTAAAAAGTATTCTGAAAAATTAAATATTTTGATAAAGCTAGGACTAGGCATCTATGCATTTTTAATGGAGCTACTACTATAGGATATTTGAGTGACGGAATGGAGGTTATCAAATTAACTTCACGCCTCAGCACTCTAATCTTCCTTTCTGTCCTATTGTTATTCTAGCAAGGGGTGAGTGGAGGAGGGAACAAAAAGTAATGTAATAGCCTTCAGGCGTAGCGACATTCTTATGGTCAAACTGAGGATTCCAGGCTGAAAGAATTTCCCGCTATCGCAATATGACCAAAATATTTGACATGTAGCCCAGTTTAGCTATAGACTTCTTACAGACCAAATGCATTGTGGAAAAAGTGGTTCCTGTTTAAACTTCTTCATAATAGCACTTCGTCGTCGCTTGAAGACAGCGTGTTCTGATGTATATTGACAGAACTTGAGAAGACTGGGAAGTGTGCGGACGATGTCGGCCGTCAGGTGGAATGTTGTACTTTGGTTATGTATATACTGTGGCTGCACCTTTGCGCAAACAACCTCGCGAGAAGGTAAGTCATTCATACAGGTGTTCAAGATGACGTCCGAATGATGTACATTGTTGTGTATACGTTGACGAGCACGCAAATAGCCTGTACTGTATATTTGATCATATTTTCAGATTAACAATAGTTTTCTTTTCAATTCTCCTGGTAGTAATATGCCTCTGTATTGTACATTACACTACTAAAATGAATAAAATTATACTTGTATTTATATATATATTTTAAATAGAATAGAACGTTTTGTATAATGTAATTACTGCCACTGTCTGTGCACTTTACAGTATTTACATTTCATGCCAGAACACCATGTTATTTGAGAGCTGCAAAAGGCTTACATTATGGGTCATATAAACCCTTTTTACTTCCAATCCTCTCCCGTCGTTCCCCGCCTCTGTCCCCTCTCTTCTCTTCCTTTCAGTGGAGCTCTTCAACTCAGTCAAACAGGCCAGTCTGAAATGGACATCTTATCCAGACCCAAAAGCAGTACGTAGAATGGCTACCCATTCTGCTCTCTATGTCTAGCAGAAACACTAGATGCTGTGGAGGTTTAGACCAGTTACTTTATAGATCATTTATGAAATACATTTTTGGCCAGTTTCCCTGACACAGTTTAAGCACGAGAATCTCTGTTGAATAGGCTTTTTAGTCCATTACTTGGTTAAATCTGTATGAGGGAAACTGCCCCCTGGTGTTTTTGGCCCTGTCCTACAGTAGGCCTATGGCTGTATGCCTAATAACATGTTGTATCCTCCTCTCCTGTCACTACAGTGGAGTGAGAAATTACTGAAGATGGGTTCAGAGACCCAAGTCCCAGTCTATCAAGCCTGCGCTGTCAACAACAAACCCAGTTCAAGATCACTACTGACTAATTGGATTGCACGGAAGGATGCCCTGCACCTGCTATTGGACCTACAATTCGCCCAGGAAGAGGAGTCATCATCTAATCAGCTGAGTCCACTCCAGGTCCACCTTCTGGAATCAGACTCTCCACTCACCAAATTTAGTGAATCCCAGAATCCCCTCAATCTAAAAACCTCTCAGACTTTCAGCACCACAACAGAAGTGCATCGGATCAAGGAGTACCTTAAAAACAGCCTGGAATTAGTGTTAAACACTGAGCCTCTCTCACACAACGGCTTCCATCTTGGATTCACCTACTCAGGGCCCTGCATCTTCCTATCCTCTGTCAGGCTGTACTACAGGAGATGTCCTCGTTTGGTCAGCCACCTTGTTGGGTTTGAGGGAGCGTCTGCAGGAGCGGGGCCATTGACAGGGTCTTGTGTTGAAGGCGCCGTGGGGGTAGAGGGGCAAGTGGAGCCCCCTCAGAGGGAGTGCCAGGTGAATGGGGTGTGGGGTCCACTGCAAGGGGGGTGCACCTGTGCCCCGGGTCACCAAGAAAAGGTGGACTCTTGTGAAGGTATGTGACGACCAACCCGAAAAACACCACTATGATGAGTTTGACTCTAGTAGATACACAGTATATTTTTTGGGACAGGAATTTTTCCAGGTCAGGTCGCATAGTCGGGAAAAGCTCCTGGCCCCATGCATCTTAAAAGGGCTAGCCGTCTATTTGTGTAGTAGCCTTGACAGATTTATTTGGGTTTCTTCCAACAGCCTGTGGAGTTGGATACTACAAGGCAGCCAATGAGAGTGGGGGTTGTCGCTCGTGTCCACCCAACAGGAAGACAGACAGGGAGGGTGCAGAAGGGTGTGACTGTCGTCAGGGGTACTTCAGCCTCCCGGGTGACCCGTATGTCATGGGGTGCACACGTAAGACACTCCGACGAGTTCCTCAAACCACATTATTTTTGTAATTTCGTAGTATCAAACAAGATTTATGGATGAGTTGTGTAGAATGTAGTAAATAGTTCAACAACTTGCTTCAACTGAATAGGGATGTGCCATATTAGAGGAGTCAGAGGGTAATTCATGAATCTTAATAACAATGGGAAACAGGTTTGTAGATGACAACCATGTTTCTTTCATTTCCTAATTTTCTTATGTTGCAATATCTCGAGCTGTTTGGAACTTAGTATTTCTCTTCCACAGGACCACCCTCTGCTCCTGTAAATGTAACAGTCCAGCACCTCAATGACTCAATACTGACTCTGCTTTGGGACCCTCCCATTGACCTGGGGGGGAGGCAGGAAGTGATGTATGACGTGGAATGCTCAGAGAGAGAGGGAGGGACTGCTGGTCAGTGGGCAGTGTGTGGGGAGGCGGTCATCTTTCTCCCTGCCTCAGCGGGACTGACCGTCACTGCAGTCAACCTCACATGGGTCAGCCCATGGTCGGACTACCGGCTGTCGGTCCAGGCAAGAAATAATGTGTCATTCCACCAGGGGGCAGCAGCGTCATCAACAGCATCTATAATCATTCATAGATGTGAGTGTCTGGATGATGTCATTACTACTACCTCATTCTAACACAGCTGTAACTGCTGCTGCTGATACAACGGGTGGGTCTAATCCTGATTGCTGATTGGTTAAAATTAAGGAAGAACATGTGAGTCATGATCAAGATAAGAATTGTACCATCCTACTGTGATCATACCCTTATCATATCATAACATGTCATCGTGAGTTTGGATGATGTCATCACATTTGGCATCGCTGTTACGGTATATTAACAAAACCAAAACGGCTGATGCTAACAACGCTGCTTAAAGATAATCATGACTCAGAGCACTAACCTTGGCTGTTAAAAGCCTCACTGTGCTGATGCACACATGTGCAAGGTTATGGGTAACACATACAGCTCATTTCCTTTTGATGTAGAAGGACATGGAATGTCAGGACAGATATGAATCCAACCCACTTCAAATGATGTGAAGATACCCATCTGTCTACAGGGAAATCTCTAGTGACAAGCACCCCTGGTTCCATCCCCCTGGATCCCCACCACTCCCATGTGGAGGGTCCCTCTCCCTGGGTGATCATAGGAGCTCTACTGGGAGTCCTACTGCTGTTGATTCTGGTCCCTGCTGCTGTTTATTCTCTGCTACGCAAATACACCAAGCTCAGGTAAATACACCAAGCTCAGGTAAATACACCAAGCTCAGGCAAATACACCAAGCTCAGGCAAATACACCAAGCTCAGGCAAATACACCAAGCTCAGGCAAATACACCAAGCTCAGGCAAATACACCAAGCTCAGGCAAATACACCAAGCTCAGGCAAATACACCAAGCTCAGGCAAATACACCAAGCTCAGACAAATACACCAAGCTCAGGCAAATACACCAAGCTCAGGCAAATACACCAAGCTCAGGTAAACCAGAATACCCACCTGGGGACCAGAGGAGGCTGGTGGGAGGAGCTATAGGAGGAGGGGCTCATTGTCATGTCTGAAATGGAATTATTGGAACCGTATCAAACACATCAAACATATGGAAATCACGTTTGACTCTGTTCCAAAAATTACATTCCAGCCATTACAATGAGCCCGTCCTCCTATAGCTCCTCCCACCAGCCTCCTCTGCTGGGGACAGAGCCTTTGTGATCTAGCTTGGATGTAGAGGTTCATATATATATATATATATATATATATATATATATATATATATATATATATATATATTTATTTATTTTCCAGTCAAGACCAAGAGGTGGAGCTGCTGCCTTCTCACTCAGGTGTGAGCTATGGTCGTAATGAGGGCCCACACGCTGCCCCTCAGGAAGTCAACAGTGAGTCTGAGACATGGCCAAGAATTCACTATAAACAGTAGACACAGCATTTGACTCAGAAAGACAGGACTGTCAGATGAACTATCTAGATAACAGTGTTGTGTCCCCATTTGACTCCCCCCTCCGTTCTCTTTTGCCCCCTTTCCTTTCTCTCGTCTCCTATAGTGGTGTTGGTACCTGGTGTGGTTCAGTTGCTGGAGAGTGTTGGTGACAAACTACTTACCAGTCTGAGGGATGTCCTGGTGGACAGGAACCAGCTGACCCTGGGAAAGGAGCTGGGAGCTGGTCAGTCAAGGAGACGTATCATATAACATTCTATTCTAGTCTGCAGCCTGCTTTACTATTCTATCCTGATAATGAAGCATGTTCCAGTGAATTATAATGGGTTTTGACTGTACCTCCAGGAGAGTTTGGCTCTGTCTACGAGGGGATCTTTACTCCAGAGGAAGGGATAGACATCAAAGTAGCTGTCAAGACTATGAGAGGTACGCATCATTCAGGGAATTATCCCCATGTAACACGAATGGATATCTTGAAATATCCCCATGTAAAAAAATGGATATCTTGAAATATCCCCATGTAAAAAGAATGGATATCTTGAAATATCCCCATGTAAAAAGAATGGATATCTTGAAATATCCCCATGTAAAAAGAATGGATATCTTGAAATATCCCCATGTAAAAAGAATGAATATCTTGAAATATCCCCATGTAAAAGAATGGATATCTTGAAATATCCCCATGTAAAAAGAATGCATATCTTGAAATATCCCCATGTAAAAAGAATGCATATCTTATCAAACACATGTAAAAAGAATGCATATTTGACCAATATCATTCCATTCCAGCCAAGAATGGCCCTATCCTGAAATATTTATGTAAAAAGAATGTTTTCTTGAAATGTGGCTTCAGTTGGAAAAGAATGCAGGATCTTAGAAATATTTCTGTAAAAAGAATGGATATCTTGAAATACCATGTAAAAAGAATGCATATCTTGAAATATCCCCATGCTCAAAAAGAATGGTATCTTGAAATATGCCATGTAAAAAGATTCCATATCTTGAAATATCTTGTAAAAAGAATGCATATCTTGAAAAATCTGTGTTAAAAAGAATGGATATCTTGAAATATCCCCATGTAAAAAGAATGCATATCTTGAAATATCCCTTCATGTAAAAAGAATGGATATCTTGAAATATCCCCATGTAAAAAGAATGCATATCTTGAAATATCCCCACAAAAAGAATGGATATCTTAAAATATCCCCATGTAAAAAGAATGGATATCTAAATGAAATATCCCCTCCTAAAAAGTTTGGATATCCTCATCCCCAGTAAAAAGAATGGATATCTTGAAATTGCATGTAAAAAGAATGGATATCTGAAATATCACATGGAATGGATATCTTGAAATATCTGGCTGTAAAAAGAATGGATATCTTAAAATATGCCAGTCAAAAAGAATGGATATCTTAAAATAGCCCCATGTAAAAAAAAATGGATATCAGGAAATATCCCCATGTAATTGGGAAGGATATCTTGAAATATAATGGATGTAAGTGGAATGGATATCTTAAAACATCCAACGCATGTGTAAAAAGAATGGATATCTTGAAATATCCCCTCCCCTCAAAAGAATCCATGATCTTGAAATATCACCATTGTATTCAAAAAGAATGCATATCTTGAAATACCAACAGGTTCAATGAGAATGGATATCTTAAAATATCCCCATGGTAAAAAGAATGGATATCTTGAAATATCAGACATGATAAAAGGAATGGATATCTTAAAATATCCCCAGTTGGTAAAAAAGAATGGAAACAAAGCCTTGTCACATTGAATATGCCTGAAAGATCACCATGCAAAAAAGAATGGATATCTTAAAATATTTATTAAAAAGAATGTATATCTTGAAATATCCCCAGTCAAAAAGAATGTGATATCTTAAAATATCCCCATGTCTTAAAAAGAATGGATATCTTGAAATATCCCCAGGTAAAAAGAATGGATATCTTGAAATATCCCCAGGTAAAAAGAATGCATATCTTGAAATATCCCCATGTAAAAAGAATGGATATCTTAAAATTTCAGGTAAAAAGAATGGATATCTTGAAATATCCCCATGTAAAAAGAATGGATATCTTGAAATATCCCCATGTAAAAAGAATGGATATCTTGAAATATCCCCATGTAAAAAGAATGGATATCTTGAAATATCCCCATGTAAAAAGAATGAATATCTTGAAATATCCCCATGTAAAATGAATGCAGTCTATTCCTTATGACTGTATGTCTGTAGCACAGGATGCTGTTGAGGGGAGGACAGCCCATAATAATGGCTGAATGGAATGTTATCAAACACATGGGAACCGATATGTTTGATACCATTCTATTCATTCCATTCCAGCCATTAATGAGCCCTCACCTGTGGTTTATATAGCTTATACCGTATGTTTTCTCCCTATGTGGCTTCAGTTGGACTCGACAGGCAGGAGGACTTAGAGTCGTTTCTGAAGGAAGCAGAGATCATGCAGCACTTTGACCATAACAACGTTGTCAAACTTCTTGGTAATTCTGCCCTACTAGCTCACCTTACTCTAACGTATTTTAATGCCGACTTTAATGCCATCACTCAACATTCCATTCATCCTTCAAATTCTTGTTGCAGTATTGGCATCCTCTGAAAGTATCTGTGTTTGTCCTGCAGGGGTCACCTTGGAGCAGGATTCTCCTTTGCCAGTCCCTCTGGTGATACTACCCTTCATGAAGCATGGAGACCTGCGCCGGTTCCTCATCGCTACCCGCTACGGGGATATTCCCATGGTGAGACACACACACCCACACACAAAGAGGCATGGACACAAGGACGCACATCACACGTGCACAGTCTCTGACTAATATGTATAATCTAAATGAATACCTCTTCCCTCCTCACAGTTTGTGCCTCACCAGAGTCTTCTGCGCTTCATGGTTGACATTGCAGCAGGGATGGAGTATCTGAGTTCACATGGCTTTTTGCACAGGGACCTGGCTGCACGCAACTGCATGTAAGTCCACCAGGGGGTGCCAGTCAGTCAGAGTGTACTTACACGGGAGCCTCAGATAAGGAAGACCGCATGCATCTATGTCACAGGAGGTCGGTGGCACCTTAATTGGGGAGGACGGGCTGGTGGTAATGGATGGAGTGGAATTGTATCAAATACATCCAACGCATGTGTTTGATGCCATTCCATTTGCGTCATTCTAGCCATTATTATGAGCCGTCCTCCCCTCAGCAGCCTCCACTGATCTATGTCCACACCATTGGTATTCAGCTAAGGGAATACTATACGATGAAACCTACCAACAGGTTCAATGAGGATGGGTAAGGTTCTTCCAGGTCTTCGAGGACATGGTACCAAGAAACACAGACTGATATCAGGATAGTGGGATGGATGAATACACCAGTTGGTAAATCAATTGAAACAAAGCCTTGTCACATTGAATATGCCTACAGATCACCATGCAATAGTAAACATGTTTTCTTTGTAGCTGTAAGTACATTTTATTAAATAGTGTATAACGTAGTTGACTACCAGTCAGACTTGTTGTGTTTGTATCTGTGTGTGTCTGCGCTCGTGTGTGTCTTTCCCAGGTTGGGGATGATGTGTGTGTGTGTCTTTCCCAGGTTGGGGGATGATGTGTGTGTGTGTCTTTTCCAGGTTGGGGGATGATGTGTGTGTGTGTGTATGTGTATGTGTGTGTGTGTGTGTGTGTGTCTTTTCAGGTTGGGGGTGATGTGTGTATGTGTCTTTCCCAGGTTGGGGGATGATGTGTGTGTGTGTGTCTTTTCCAGGTTGGGGGATGACGTGTGTGTGTGTGTGTGTGTCTTTTCCAGGTTGGGGGATGATGTGTGTGTGTGTGTTTTCAGGTTGGGGGATGATGTGTGTATGTGTCTTTCCCAGATTGTGATGGGGATGTGTGTGTGTGTGTGTGTGTGTGTGTGTGTGTGTTTGTGTTGGGTGTGATGTGTGTGTGTCTTTCCCAGTTGTTTTCAGGTTGGGGGATGATGTGATGTGATTTGTGGTGTGTGTGTGTGTGTATCTTTTCTAGGTTGGGGGGATGATGTGTGTGTGTCTTTTCCCAGGTTGGGGGATGATGTGTGTGTGTGTGTGTGTGTGTGTGTGTGTGTGTGTGTGTGTGTGTGTGTGTGTCTTTTCAGGTTGTGGGATGATGTGTGTGTGTGTCTTTTCCAGGTTGGGTCTTTCCCATGGGGGATGACGATGACGTGTGTGTGTGTGTGTGTGTATGTGTGTGTGTGTGTGTGTGTGTGTGTGTATGTATGTGTGTATGTGTGTGTGTGTGTGTGTGTGTGTGTCTTTTTCAGGTTGGGGGATGATGTGTGTGTGTCTTTCCCAGATTGGGGGATGACGTTTTCAGGTTGGGGGATGATGTGTGTATGTGTCTTTTCCCAGGTTGGGGGATGATGTGTGCATGTGTCTTTCCCAGATTGGGGGAGGTTCAGGGGGGATGATATGTGTATGTCTTTTCCCAGGTTGGGGGATGATGTGTGTGTGTGTGTCCCATGTATGTATGTATGTATGTGTGTGTATGTATGTATGTATGTATGTATGATGTGTGTGTGTGTGTGTGTGTGTGTGTGTGTGTGTGTGTGTGTGTGTGTGTGTGTGTCTTTTTCAGGTTGGGGGATGATGTGTATGTGTCTTTCCCAGATTGGGGGATGATGTGTGTGTGTGTCTTTCCCAGATTGGGTCGTTTTCAGGTTGGGGGATGATGTGTGTATGTGTCTTTTCCAGGTTGGGGGATGATGTGTGTGTGTGTATTTTCCAGGTTGGGGGATGATGTGTGTGTGTGTCTTTTCCAGGTTGGGGGATGATGTGTGTGTGTGTGTGTATTTTCCAGGTTGGGGGATGATGTGTGTGTGTGTGTCTTGTGTGTGTGTGTGTCTTTTCTAGGTTGGGGGATGATGTGTGTATGTGTATTTCCCAGGTTGGGGGATGTGTCTTTCCCAGGTGTGTGTGTGTGTGTGTGTGTGTGTGTGTGTGTGTGTGTGTGTGTGTGTGTATGTGTGTCTTTTGTATGTTGGGGATGTGTGTGTGTGTGTGTATCTTTTCCAGGTTTGGGGGATGATATGTGTGTGTGTCTTTTCCAGGTTGGGGGATGATATGTGTATGTGTCTTTCCCAGGTTGGGGGATGACTTGCGCGTGTGTGTGGCTGACTTTGGCCTCTCCAAGAAGACATACAGCAACAACTACTACAGACAGACAGTGACTATCCGAATGCCGGTCAAGTGGATGGCCATAGAGAGCCTTTCAGAGTCCATCTTTACTAGCAAGAGTGACGTGGTAAGTCACACATGACTAAGAGATGACTTGCTTGCATGACATCTGACTGACCCATCACTTGGACCAGCAGTGTGAGCTGACCCTGTGACCTGACCAGGGCAAACTCATTCCTGAAGCTAGCAGAGGGTGATCCTAAAGATAGCTGTAAATAACTGGCTGTTATGACAATGCATGTTTAAATTGAAGAAAGTGTGTGTGTGTGTATCCCTTTACTACAGTGGTCATTTGCGGTCACCATGTGGGAGATAGTGTCCAGGGGAAGGACACCGTATCCTGGGGTCCACAACCATGAGCTCCTGGAGCTGCTGAACGCTGGACACAGACTCAAGCTTCCTGAGTGTGATGACAAACTGTGAGTCCTCACTTTATTCTTGTCTAGTTTAGTAGTATGACCTCACTTGTTATGGAGTCAATGGGGGAATGTAGCTCAATGCATGTTCACAAGAACTGATGCTAGTTTTGTGAACGTAGATATGGTTACCAGTAGCCTGTGTTTACAATGTAACGTGTGAATGCAATAATTAATTGAATTTGAGGCTGTATTTAGTGAAAACTTCAGTTTACAGATTCACACAGAGTTGCTGACAACTTGGGCCATGTTTGAATCCCACTGGGCAAAAACTGGTTGAATCAATGTTGTTTCCACATCATTTCAGCCAAAATCTGTAATGTGATGACGTTGAATCAACGTGGAAAACTGATTGGATTTCCAAAAAGTCATCAAAGTCAGGGAATTTTGTATTTTTTCACCCAACTTTTAACCTACATCAAATGACAGGGTGACATTTTTGGTCGATTTCACGTTGAATTCACGTTATTTGACAACTCAACCAAATGTAAATCAAAGCCAGTAGTGAAAAAAGTACTCAATTGTCATACTTGAGTAAAGATACCTTAATAGAAAATTCCTCAAGTAAAAATGAAAGTCACTCAGTAAAATACTACTTGAATAAAAGTCTAAAAGTATCTGGTTTTAAATGTCCTTAAGTACAGATGTGGAAGAAATACTAAATTGTCATACTTGAGTAAAAGTAAATGCTGTACATCAAATTCCTTTTATTAAGCAAACCAGATGGCATGATGTTCTTGATTTTAAAATTTACGGACAGCCAGGGACACACTCCAACATTATTTACAAATGCAGTATTTGTGTTTAGTGAGTCCTCCAGATCAGAGGCAGTAGGGTTGACAACATGTTATATTAATAGGTATGTGAATTGGACCATATTGCTGTCCTGCTGAGCATTCAAAATGTAACGAGTACTTTTGGGTATCAGGGAAAATGTATGGAGTAAAAAGTACATATTTTCTTCAGGAATGTAGTGGAGTAAAAGCAAAGTAATGTCCAGATACCCCCCAAAACGACTTAAGTAGTACTTTAAAGTATTTTTACTTAAGTACTTTACACCACTGATCAAAGCTAGATGTTGAACTGACGTCTGTGCCCAGTGGGACATAAAGTGCGCCTGGTTTCTCCCCAAATATTTATTGGCTAGCTTCTGGACCTCCCCTGTAGTTCTAACTAATTGAATCAACGTGAGCCTTATTGGCACGACAGGCTGTAACTGAGAGTTGGGCAACATGGAGCATGTCCACAGAGGTGATATTGTCTGTGTAATTAATTCTATGTTCACCCTGCCTCTCCCTCTCAATCCATCTTCCTTCCTCTCTCTGATACGGTGTCTCTTTCCTTTGTTCTATCTCAATCCATCTTCTTCTCCCCTTCTCTCTTCCTTTCTGCACTGTCTGACTTATTCCTCTCTCTCCCTCCCTCTCTACCTCCCTCTCTCTCTACCTCCCCCTCTCTCTACCTCCCTCTCTCTCTCTCTACCTCCCCCTCTCTACCTCCCTCTCTCTCTCTACCTCCCTCTCTCTCTCTACCTCCCTCTCTCCCTCCCTCTCTACCTCCCCCTCTCTCTACCTCTCTCTCTCTACCTCCCCCCTCTACCTCCCCTCTCTCTCTACCTCCCCTCTCTACCTCCCTCTCTCTCTCTACCTCCTCTCTCTACCTCCCCCTCTCTCTCTACCTCCCTCTCTCTCTCTCTACCTCCTCTCTCTCTCTCTCTCTCTACCTCTCTACCTCTCTCTCTACCTACCTCCCTCTCTACCTCCCTCTCTCTACCTCCCTCTCTCTCTACCTCCCTCTCTCTCTACCTCCCTCTCTCTCTCTACCTCCCTCTCTCTCTCTCTCTACCTCCCTCTCTCTCTCTACCTCCCTCTCTCTCTCATCTTGCGAGATGAGGGAGAGAAAGTAGATATATATACTGTATATATGCACTGCACTCATCTCATCCCTGCACCTCTCATCTCCCCCCTAGTTATGAGGTGATGCTGAGTTGTTGGCACAGGGAGCCAGGACACAGGCCTGATTTCAGGGAGCTGGGGGAGACGCTCAAAGCCCTTCTGTTTGAGCTGCCCCCGCTGGAGGCCAGCCAGGAGGCCCACTACATCAACCAGGGCCTGGAGGCTGCCACTTACAGTCCGTGGGTTGCCGATGGATATGACAACCCTGGTTTTGAGGAGGGCGCAGTGGGGAACGTGTACCTGCCCACCCCTGTGGGGGCTGGGGCTAATGCCAAACCTCCACCCAAGAAAGATGAGGAAGGATGAAAACTGAGTCTGCTGTGTAGACAGTGGATTAGGAAGGCATTGTGAAAGAGGCTCTGCTTTTTAAAAACGTTCTCTGGTGTTTTTGTGTTTCAGTCAGTTTGGTGTTTTATGTTCTGTCAGCTACGGTTATAGCCTACAACAATCCAAGCGTGTTTGAATGTGTTTATTCCATGCGTCATCTCTGTGGTTAGATACCTCTGCACAAATCAACATATCAAATTTCGATAAATTCAAATCACCTTGACACTTTTATATGTACAGTATCTCGCTCTCCCTATGTGTGTGTGTGTGGCAGACAGATTGCTGGGCATTACCTTGTCTACTGATGATTGGTGTGCCACAATGTTTCTCCAACTTCTGTAAATAATGTTTGATAATCAAATATGATTTTTTTATGAACATTGTTTTAGGGATGATCTTTGAAACCCATAACTACATAAAAGCATTACATTTTTTCCAGAGTTCAAATTTGCATGAAGAAAGAGTGATATTATGCAAGAATAGAGTGTGATGTGTCACCAAAGACAGTACAGTATGAAGATAAGCTAAAACTGCTTCTCCAAAAGAAATCCCCGATCACACTTGTTTGCGAGCTCAAGGCGACGTTAGCTTGCAATGCTCATGCGTAGATACACGTCATCTGGTCTAACCGTCGTCTGGAGCGGAACTGCGCATATGCAGGCCGTCAAATCAAAGGCACTCCGTAATGAAGTTGTTTTTCACGAAAGTGTAAACGTGTCAGTTTGTCACTTTCGCTAGTTTGGAGTAATAACATGTTCAACTACTTAAGACATTGGCTCTGATCTAGGTTGTGCCTTCAGATTTCGAAAAAGTAACAATTTTTCAATTTTCTCATTGTCTTCTCAAACCCCGGCCGGTCTGTTTGGTCTGTTTCGCTAGCGTTCGCAGCAGTCTCGCGATGTTGCGCCTTTGGGCTTAGAAAGTCTGCGGTGTCACCATGTCCAGGTATGGTGTATTCATGACAACTGGGAACTCGAATAGAAACGAGGTCAAATCACGACGTCAGTGATCTTTAGGTCGGAAAGTCGGAGCTCTAGAAAAAGGTCCGAGTTCCCGACTTGGAATACAGAGTTGGAGCAATTTTTTTTTTCGAGTTCCCAGTTGTCTTGATCGCACTAAAGTCGGATATTTCCGAGTTCCTAGTTGTTTTGAACGCGGAAGTAGACTTTGAACTACAACTCCCATCATCAGACCCTTTCTAGATTTGTCTGTAGTGCCACGTCATTTGATGTCACTGCCGCACCTGCGCAGCCATCTTGTACTTCTAGCGAGGAGCGGACACAGAAAGAAATCAAAAGGATCAAATAAACCTTGTCAAAACAGAAGAAAATAGGAATGTCTTTAAACGTTATATAGCCTCATAACGATTAGACACCCAAGAAGGACAAGGTTAGGTTAAAAAAAAGACGGTGAAATAGACATTCAAGTGCTTCGGATATCCAGACCTACAAGTCATCTATATTTTGCTTGTGAGTGAGAGGAGGAAGGAACTGTCAAATCGCCGAAAGAAAAACACATCCCGAACATCAGTCAAATCATGAATCCAGAATAGTGAGTAGACCCGCCGACCCACTAATATATTTTACTGTAATGGTACATGAATTATCAAACAAGCTATTGTTTGGTGCGGTCAGTTCCATAACAAGAGTTTCGAGCGGTATGTAGCTATTCAGCTAGCTAGCGTCAGCTGATCTCTTTCCCGTGCCAACCAACGCTAGCTGGCATAATGTTTTACATACACATAGCTAGCTAGGCATCACGTCATTGATATAACGTTACGCATGGTCAATAAATACAGCTAGCTTTCTTGTCCCTCAAACATCTGTCACTTGTGTGTGGCCCTGAAATGCTCGGTGCGGTGGCGACCGGAGAATTAGGACGTTGTGCTTAAACGTCACCCCGGTGCAGTCGTTACAGTAGCAGGTGAGATCTGAGATCGCTTGGTCAGAAACACACAGTTCTGTGAAGGTTCTTTGTCTCTAGCTGCAACGTAATGTAGCTAATTAGCTAATAATAACTTTGTTAATGTTCGGGACAAAACTTAGGTCATCTTAGGGACAAAACTGAGCCAGAGTATATGGGCTTGAGGAGACGAGATCTTCTCTGACGCACAGGATCCTTCAATTCAAAGTCCCATTGACCAGCTGTGCAAACGTTATGCCAATTCCTTTCGGTGCTCACCAGAATATGCAATTTCGCCGAACAACTATCATCATTACTGCCGTTGCCAACGTTATGTACTTTTAAAAAAAAGGTCTAGAATAAAAATAATATTCTTTCGTGATACTGTATTGCTGCTGGATCAGTCGACCTGTGCGCGGCAGTAATGAGTGATTTTTTTTTTTTTATCGGAGGTGCTGAAGGGAGAAGGAGCCTCGTAAGGAGACCAGAGTGTGGGTGTGTCAAAAGCGCTCTGCCATAGATTAGACCAGGGATTGGGCAATTTTGATGGGGCTGGGGGCCACAAAAAAACGGAACTCATCATGAGGGGCCAGTGGCTCATGGGTCTGCATACCCACATTCATACCCCCCCACCTTGCAGGCAAAACATTTTAGCAGCCCCCCTCTTGACAGTGAAGAGAACATTTACGTTTTAAAGTTCATCTCCTGCAATTCTACACATTTTTCCATAGGGTGGAGGCAGATGTTTGCAGTTTTTAATATAACTGATGATCAATTGGTTTAGATAGTTGGCCGCTAGACTAATTTACCAATCTATAAAATGTTAGCTGACACGGGCTAATTGAGTGACTGCTGATTAGTTTTCCATACACCCACTCCTTTCCGTACACCCACTCGCCCATACTCCGGTCGCCATATTGGACTGCAGCTAGCCATACTTGGCCGAAGGTGGATTTGGGAGTACATACCGTGTGTAACAGCAGTAATGGCAGTCATGATGATAGTTGCTCAGCATAATATGAAACATTTAGTTCTGTGTACAGCCAGAGGCACAGCTAAATGCCCTATGTAGAAGTAGTTGCTTGAACACAAATTAATATTGGTATCACCATGATGTGATCATTTCTTGCCTCGGCAGTCTTTCTCCACACTTTCTCTATATTGGGCTTAAGCCTACAATCCTAAACTATCCTAAGTAGTGTTGCAAGGTATACTAGTACCACCGCAATATCACGGTACCAAAACATAATTCAACTTATGATACCAACATTTTAGAATACCGTTTCAAATGATACTACCACATTTTTCAGCCCTACCGATCGAAAGAACCTGCTGGCGCCTGTTGTAAGATGTTTATAAAGTCCTTTTTGTTGATAAATTCAGTTGAATTTAAGAAAAAGCCATTAGTCTCCTTGTATGCGCAGGTCCAATAATATCCATTTCACTTTCATGCACATATCACGTGTGGCAGCTGTAATCATCGAGCTACATCCTCTGCCAGCCCTCACTCACCTCCATCTCTCCATCCTCTCTTCATGCGCATCTATTTTTCCATCAGTTTTTAAAATATAATTAAGCCATGATGGCGAGCAGGGATGCAGACCCTGATGAGTCTTCTGTTAGAGTTGTACATTTGTTACATTGGAGCAGCGTGCAGAGTGTGCCATGTTGATACATTGTATAATTTCATCGCCTGTTATAACCAAGAGCACCCACCAGCCTGTGTAGACTTTGCAAGTTCACTGTCATGCCGCCTCTGAGTGTCAGACAGGGAAACTGGAGCACCGTTCGCGACAGGCATGCCTGCACCTTTACAGCAAAGAAAACGGTTCGTCTCTAGCCTAAACGGTTCAAATATGACCCATATTACCTATTGGGATTAGCACACATTTTATATAATTTCACAAACAACATTGTTCAGTCATGTTACCAACTAGCTGACAGTAGGTCTAGGCACATTTGATTGGCCCAGGAAAAAAGGACAAGGCTCTGCTCTCTTGAGATGTATTTCAAAAAGTAGGATTCATATAGGCCTAATAACTATTTCAAAAATCTATTTCTTACAAGTGCTCTTTAAATTCTGTTTGGTTCCTAACGTCTTAAAAGTTGGTTGCAGTGTGTGTGTATTTGTTGGAGAGGGAGACCAGGGAGTGTGTGCGGAACAGAGGGAAAATGTGTGTGTCTGTTAACTGAAGGGTAAAGAAGGTTTCATGTTGTGTTTTCCCCTTACTGCTACAATAACATGTAGATCATTATGCATGTATACTGAATGAAAATATAAACGCAACAATTTCAAAGATTTTACTTAGTTATAGTACATAGAAGGAAATCAGTCAATTGAAATAAATATATTAGGCCCTAATCTATAGATTTCACATTACTGGGCAGTGGCCATGAGAGGGCATAGGCCCACCCATTTGGGAGCCAGGCCCAGCTAATCAGAATGAGTTTTTCCCCACAAAAGGGCTTTATTACAGAAAAAAATACTTCTCAGCAACCCTCCTCCTCAGACGATCCCACAGGTGAAGAAGCCAGATGTGGAGCTCCTGGTCTGGCTTGATCCCATGTGGCTGTGGTTGTGAGGCCAGTTGGATGTACTGCCTAATTCTCTAAAATGACGTTGGAGGTGGATTATGGTAGAGAAATGAGCATTTAATTCTCTGGCAACAGCTCTGGCTGGCAACAATTCTCTGGCAACAGCATGCCAATTGCACGCTCCCTCAAAACTTGAGACATCTGTGGTGTTGTGGGACACAACTGCACATTCTAGTTGCCTTTTATTGCATCCAGCACAAGGTGCACCTGTGTAATGATCATGCTGTTTAATCAGCTTCTTGATATGCCACACCGGTCAGGTAGATGGATAAACATGAAACACTTTGCATGTTGCGATTTAAATTTTTGTTGAGTATATATTCCTTCCTCCCATTCCTCCAGCCAAATCACAGATATGCCTTTGCAAATATGACCAAATCAGCCATTCTATGCCGTATTTTATGATTTGTATTGAGTGAGAAGTGTGAATTTCAGTGACAGGTTTTTGCGTAGCACATGCGTAAAACGTTTAGAAAACGGAAACAACCGTCCGGGGGACGGGGCGAACAGGACACTAGGCCACTGATTATAAAAATGTTTCTTCCCGTGGTATTGCGATACTACTCTATCATATCGTTAGTAAAACTTTGGTACCGTGACAACACTAATCCTAAATAGAATAAATTGATGCAACTTGACATCAGTGGTAGGGCTTATTACTAGAGTCAAGTAGCAACAGTGTTTATAATGTCTAGTCTTTGGTCTAATGCTGGATGCTTTCATTTCAGTGACTACCTGTTCAAGCTCCTCCTTATTGGTGACTCCGGTGTGGGAAAGTCCTGTCTTCTGCTCCGCTTTGCTGTAAGTCTACTCACTGTATATACTATTACTGTACACAGCTATTTAGTAAGTGGCGTTCGTTCTGGTGCCTTCTGTCAAAAATGCAGTTTCCTGGATCTGTTTAACTGTTCTCTCTTCCCTGCCTCCAGGATGACACCTACACGGAGAGCTACATCAGCACCATCGGTGTAGACTTCAAGATCCGTACCATCGAGCTGGACGGCAAGACCATCAAACTACAGATTGTGAGTCTGACACAATGACCACCTCTACCAACACCACTACCACGGTCGACCGATTTATGATTGGAGGACCAAAAAAATGCAGATACCGATTAATCTGACATTTTTTTAAAATTAATTTATTTGTAATAATGACAATTACAACAATACTGAATGAACACTTATTTTAACTTCATATAATACATCAATAAAAATCCATTTAGCCTCAAAAAAATAATGAAACATGTTAAATTTGGTTTAAATAATGCAACAACAAAGTGTTGGAGAAGTAAAAGTGCAATATGTGCCATGTAAAAAAGCTAACGTTTGAGTTCCTTGCTCAGAACATGAGAACATATGAAAGTTGGTGGTTCCTTTTAACATGAGACTTCAATATTCCAAGGTAAGAGGTTTTTAGGTTGTCGTTAATATAGTATTTATAGGACTATTTCTCTCTATACCATTTGTATTTCATATACCTTTTGACTATTGGATGTTCTTATAGGCACTATAGTATTGCCAGTGTAACAGTATAGCTTCCGTCCCTCTCCTCTCCTCGCCTCGAACCAGGAACACATCGACAACAGCCACACTCGAAGCAGCGTTACCCATCGCTCCACAAAAGCCGCGGCCCTTGCAGAGCAAGGGGAATAACTACTCCTCAGAGCGAGTGACGTTTGAAATGCTATTAATGCGCACCCAGCTAACTAGCTAGCCATTTCACATCGGTTACACCAGCCATTAGGCTGATAGGCTTGAAGTCATAAACAGCGCTGTGCATGCGAAGAGCTGCTGGAAAAACTCACGAAAGTGCTGTTTGAAATAATGCTTACGAGCCTGCTGCTGCCTACCACCGCTCAGACTGCTCTATCAAATCATAGACTTAATTATAACATAACACACACAAATACGAGCCTTTGGTCATTAATGTGGTCGAATCCGGAAACTACCATTTCGAAAACAAAACGTTTATTATTTCAGTGAAATACGGAACCGTTCGGTATATTATCTAACGGGTGGCATCCCTAAGTCTAAATATTCTTGTTACATTGCACAACCTTCAATGTATGTCATAATTATGTAACATTTTGGCAAATTATTTCGCAATGAGCCAGGCTGCCCAAACTGTTGCATATACACTGACTCTGCGTGCAATGAACGCAAGAGAAGTGACACAATTTCACCTGGTTAATATTGCCTGCTAACCTGGATTTCTTTTAGCTAAATATGCAGGTTTAAAAATGTATACTTCTGTGTATTGATTTTAAGAAAGGCATTGGTATTTATGGTTAGGTACAGTCGTCTAACGATTGTGCTTTTTTTCGCAAACGCGCTTTTGTTAAATCATCCCCCAGCGTTGCATCGATTATATGCAATGCCGGACACGCTAGATAAACTAGTAATATCATCAAGCATGTGTAGGTATAACTAGTGATTATGATTGATTGTTTTTTATAAGATAAGTTTAATGCTAGCTAGCAACTTACCTTGGCTTCTACTGCATTCGTGTAACAGGCAGGCTCCTTGTGGAGTGCAATGAGAGGCAGGTGGTTAGAGTGTTGGACTAGTTAACTGTAAGGTTGCAAATTTAGATCCCCGGGCTGACAAGGTGAAAATCTGTCGTCCTGCCCCTGAACGAGGCAGTTAACCCACCATTCCTAGGCAGTCATTGAAAATAAGAATGTGTTCTTAACTGACTTGCCTAGTTAAATAAAGGTATAAAAAAAATCTGCACCCAAAAATACAAATTTCCGATTGTTATGAAAACAGCTTGAAATCGGCCCTAATTAATCGGCCATTCCGATTAATCGGTCGACCTCTACTACCAACATCACCGCACCACCACTACCAACAGTGTGACTACCACCACTGACCCCAATTATTCGTCTGGTTCAAGATTTTTTGTTGTGTCGAGCAGCAGCAAATGTATATTTTTTGTTATGGCACACGAGACACCTGTCTTATTTGCACCCATCTCAGTGAACTAATCCACTGCGGAGGCACAGTTCAAGAAGGGGAGTGTGGCTGTGCTATGCACATCTCTCTAGAATGCACTCTCTCCCGCAAATTTGTGCACATTCATTGTTTAACTTCATTGTGTAAATCGTTTGCGTTTTAATTGCTAGTATCTATCAATTCCCCATTACATACAGTATCCCCAGTAGTACATTTACTGTTAATTCCTTTCATTTCTAATCTACAATGTTTGTTTGGTTAAGGTAATGTCTGGTAATGCGTTCAATATATTATTATTCTAGTCTTTTACCATTCTCATTGAGGAGTGGACATGTTATTTACAGAGCGCACAAGCTATGCTACATTTATGAGAAACTTGTTTTTGGATTATTTCATTCCATTTACGAATTTAGTCAATTTAGTCATTGTCTGTTGTTTGGAGCGCTCCTGTCCATGTTGAGTAAGGACGCGCTCCTGATTACGCATAGAAGCAGGCCAATAGGCTACCGTGCATGCTCGCAAATGTAGGCATATAAATGTGCCCATTTGTGGATCTGATAGTATTTCTGATTGGCTTAATGCACCACTGCTAATGACCTGTGGAGCTTCTCAAAGTAATGTTTTCTTCACCTCTAACAGCAAGCAAAACACAGTCTGTTTTTAACATCCATTGAGAATTACAATAGTTCCTCATTAAATAGGCCTACGTGATTACTTCTTATCCCAAGCGCAAATAAGGGAAAGGGGGATACCTAGTCAGTTGTTCAACTGAAATGTGTCTTCCACATTTAACCCCTCTGAATCAGAGAGGTGCGAAGTAGCCTACAGCTGTGTGTCTGTCCCGAGCTTACTGGCACAGTAAAGGCCCAGAATATTTTAGACAATGTTGCAAGGAGCTTCCGTTCTGACCCAAGTTTATAGTTTATACAATGTTTTAAGTTCATTGCAGACAGGCCATTTTTAGCCAATGTGATTTATATAATATTTATTTGAATCAGGATATTTTCTACCTGCAATGGGTTTATTTGTTTGCTTCATAGGCAAGTTTTACATATTTGGCAATAGAAGTAACTTATGTTTATCATTTTCATTTAGGTTTGGATAGAATTTTGATTAACCACATGACAATGATTTTGGGATATGAAGACATTATTATAAATTAAATGAAACTATATGCATATTAAAACCATAACTGGCATGCAGATTGGTAGAAATGGTAAGATAAATGGATGTTCCACATGACAGTTTGCAGACTCTTTGTGTAGCCTTTTACCGGCAATTTCCGGAGAGTAACGACAGAATCTGGGAAAGCCAGTAGGAGCGGGAAGAGGATGGTCGGGACAGGTTAGGTTTTTTTTCCTTCTGGTTATCTGTATCTCTGGCTCCCTCTTGAGTAATGTGTGTCTTATTTCATCAAACAGTGAAAAGCATCAGACAAGCTCAATGCATATATCGTTGATTTGATTAAAACAACACCACCATTACTGCCACTGCCCACTCCCAACACCACTGCCCACTCCCAACGCCACTGCCCACTCCCAACGCCACTGCCCACGCCACCCCACTGCCCACTCCCCCACTCCCAACACCATTTCCTGATGTTCTAAAGGCTTGAGTAGATTTGATAAACGGTTCAGTAACCTAGTTATGTTGCTTAGCTTTACCTCCTGTGTTTGCTCTGTAGTTTAACGACTCGCCCTAAGGCTAAACAACAGGGACCCCGTTCTGTTCCTAACATGCCTCTTTAGATCCAAGGAGAGGAACTATAGATGTTAGTGTGATTTTTCTATTGACCATACATACCTAGTGCTAATCCAGATGCTTTCAGGACAAGAAAGATGTGAACTTGGGTGACGACAAGCAAGTGTGTGTTTTTTAGTCATTTAAATGAACCTGGTCTGTTTTGTTTGTTGGCATTAAACAACACTCTCTCTCCCCTCCATGTCACTTTTGTCATTCTCCACTCCCTCCCTCTGTCAGTGGGACACTGCTGGTCAGGAGAGGTTCCGCACCATCACCTCCAGTTACTACAGGGGCGCCCACGGCATCATCGTGGTCTATGATGTCACAGATCAGGTGGGTCATTAGTCCAGAGGTGATCTGTGCTAAGACCTAGTCCTACTGGGTTTGAACTATTCTTAATTAAATGCTGTACTTCCCAAGTCCTTTTGACATACTAAAATGTTGTCTTTTGCATGGACATATTAGGCCTCTACCTGTTTCTCACATGCCTGTAGGATAGGCAGCCATTCACTGTCACTAATCTCACACTCTGTCTTGTGTATCTCCGTCCTGCTCTGTAGGAGTCATACAACAATGTGAAGCAGTGGCTGCAGGAGATCGATCGCTACGCCAGCGAGAACGTCAACAAGCTGCTGGTGGGGAACAAGTGTGACCTCACCACCAAGAAAGTAGTGGACTACACAACAGCCAAGGTACAGCTACCATACAACACCTACAATCTCAGATGAAATGCACTCCCAATGAGTAGTGTTTAGGAGATTTCAGGCTACACAAATCAATTATTGAATTTCTTTGTTTTGAGCGCTCAATATCTCTCTAAATCTATATTATCATTAATGTGGTAATACCTGAGGGGATCGAATGCATAATATATATTATATAATATTATATTATTTCATTGGTCAGATAAAAAAAAAAGATACTTTGAGTCAAAAGTACAGATATAATATTGTGATATGCAACTGTATAAATAATTTCCCCACCACTAGTGCATATTAAACTCAGACAAAATTACGCACCATACTGCCAGTACTTTTTGACAATTTAACGCATACAATACCAACATTTTTGAACCGTTATACAGCTTTTTAATGAACAATACAACAGGCTGAGAGAGGCTGGACTGAGGGCTTGTTGGCCTGTTGTAAGGCAGGTCCTCACCAGACATCACTGACAACAACGTCGCCTATGGGCACAAACCCACCGTCGCTGGAACAGACAGGACTGGCAAAAAGTGCTCTTCACTGACGAGTCGCGGTTTTGTCTCACCAGGGGTGATGGTCAGATTCACGTTTATCGTCGAAGGAATGAGCGTTACACCGAGGCCTGTACTCTGGAGGGGGATCGATTTGGAGGTGGAGGGTCCATCATGGTCTGGGGCGGTGTGTCACAGCATCATCGGACTAAGCTCGTTTTCATTGCAGGCAATCTCAATGCTGTGCGTTACAGGGAAGACATCCTCCTCCCTCATGTGGTACCCTTCCTGCAGGCTCATCCTGACATGACCCTCCAGCATGACAATGCCATACTGCTCATTCTGTGAGTGATTTCCCGCAAGACAGGAATGTCAGTGTTCTGCCATGGCCAGTGAAGAGCCCGGATCTCAATCCCATTGAGCACGTCTGGGACCTGTTGGAACAGAGGGTGAGGGATAGGACCATTCCCCCCCAGAAATGTCCGGGGACTTGCAGGTGCCTTGGTGGAAGAGTAGGGTAACATCTCACAGCAAGAACTGGCACATCTGGTGCAGTCCATGAGGAGGAGATGTACTGCAGTACTTAATGCAGCTGGTGGCCACACTGTTACTTTTAATTTTGACCCCCCTTGTTCAGGGACACATTATTCCATTTCTGTTAGTCACGTGTCTGTGGAACTTGTTCACTTTATGTCTCAGTTGTTGAATCTAGTTATGTTCATACACATATTTACACATGTTAAGTTTGCTGGAAATAAACGCAGTTGACTGTGCGAGGACGTTTCTTTTTTTGCAGATGTTACATACACACACACACACACACATAAAATACATACGTTTGACCCCTATCTATTCTGTCCCTATTTGCCGCCTGCAGGAATTTGCTGACTCCCTGGCCATCCCCTTCCTGGAAACGAGTGCCAAGAACGCCACCAACGTGGAGCAGGCCTTCATGACCATGGCTGCTGAGATCAAGAAGAGGATGGGCCCCGGGGCCACAGCTGGAGGGGACAAGCCCAACCTGAAGATAGACAGCACCCCTGTCAGGCAGTCTGGAGGGGGGTGCTGTTAAACTGGACTCTGTTCTGGATGCTCTCCTCTTCTTCACCCTCCCTGCTCTGGGCTTCACTTCCTCCACCTCTTAATCCCTCAGCCTCCCTCCCATCTCCCGTTCTCTTACTCTTGCCGCGGGATGGGTGGTTGGATAGGGAGGGGAGGAGTTGAGGGGTGAGAACTGGGGACTGACTTTAAGACCGTATCTCCCCACAAAAAAGTAAAGAGAAAAGTTAGGTGGGGGTTAGGTTGAGAACTTTTTTTCTTTTTTTCCAAGCGATGAGTCAGGAATGTGAACTGATATGAGAAAAGATTGGTATTGACTTAGAGGAGAACTGGGTGATAGAAGATTAGGTTTTAGATTCCGGCGAGCGCTTATCTTTCTCCCTCTCCTGTGTACACACACACGCACACACACAGACAGACAGAACAGGGGGCGGAGTGATTCTCCCATAGGAAGTCGTCACAGGTGAGGTTCTCTTTCCTTTAGGCTATGTCTGTCATTGCTATCCAATGGAAGTCCTTTAGCAAATTCAGTTTAGAGTGCTACAGTAATCTGTCATTTATGTATTGGACCTGTTTTATCTCAGACTGCTGGGGTGCCTTGTAGTCATGGCGACGTGTCACCGTCTTAAGTCCGTTTATAGGTATCAAGTGAGTGACGTTTTCAATCTAGCCTACGGTCTACGTTCCACATGCAATAGTAACACTAATGCACTATTTATACCCATGTATCCATCCATCCATCCAGTATGAACTGAATTGGCATTGGGGCAGACTGCACCACTACCAGCGTCCTAACAACTGAGTCATTCATCATATTAATCGATGAGGATACGGGTATCTAGGATACGGGTATCTTAGAAATAGAATGAATAGACCGGACTCTGAAGGAAGGCATCAGCAGAGAGGGGAGAGACATACACTTTGTCTGTGTGGAGAAGAGGGTGCTGGGAAGGATCGCTCTGACTCCCCGTAGAGCCTGAGCTTTAGGTTGATTCGACACAGAACAGGAGAACTTTTGGTTGAACTTGGAATCACTCCTTCCCTTCATCCCTCTACATGCAGATGGGAGGATGTAGTGAGAGACTCTTGGTTTTTGAGTGCTTTAATATACTGTATGGTGTTAGTTAGCTCACATCACTCCTCTTGTTAGGATTTCACATGTAAAAAAAGACCAAGCATAAATATTTGAGATCTGCTTAAGTCATGTTTGTATGTCTTTTAAGTTGTCAGGACTCCATATTACAGTATGCCCAAGGTGGTTCTTCAACATAAACAGACAGTGTACACACACACACACACACACACACAGAACGGGGCATGACGTAGTACTAGATTAGTGACGGGAGTATGTCGGGGCTTGGGCAAGCGATATTCAACTAATTAACAGGACATATGAAATAAGAAATTGGCAATATTCTCTCTTCATATTCATAGATTATTGTTCATATTTTATTGTTATTACAATGATTTTATTATTTGATATTTGTATTTTCTGTCATTTTTTCTAATGGAAAAAGCTTGTAAAAATTGCTTGAAATGTTGTCCAACTTCCTTTATCGGGTGGGTTGGGATGTTGTTTGGTCGGGGGAGTTGGGGAGTTGTCTCTGAAAGCTACTGTTCCCTCCTGTGCCTCACTGGACTCCGAAAGATACGGACCGCGTGCATATCCTCTGTAGCATGTCACACCACAGGATCTTTACGCCTTGGCCATGGCCCACTTCTCAGACCGTGTTGCCATCCACCATTTGTCATCACGTGTCCCACAGTGCAGTTCTTTTATGGTTGTCATGGTTTCATGTCAGTTAGTGTGGTCATTATGAAAGGTAGCCATTATGAAGCGTAGCCAACTCATTACCCCTCTCTCTAGATCAGTGCGTGAATGGTGTTCTTCAATCTTCATCATTGTCAACTGCTAGCTAGTTCCAGTAGCCTCTATATAGCTTAAGACATGGAGTGTGTTTGGCTGATCAGAATGTGTGTTAATGGGCCTGGCTTTCCTGACTGAGTCCCCCTTCTACAGGAACCTGCCCTGCGCTGTTCCCTTCCCAGTCTGTTCTCATGGCTGTGTGTGATTTCTCAGGCATTCCTATGGAACTATGGAACCTAGCAGGAAAGTGGAGAAAACCCTCCAACCCCTGACCTTAACCTACCCCTGACCCTAACCTACCCCTGACCTTAACCAACCCCTGACCTTAACCAGCGCTAGTTTTGAATTAATGTAATGCACTACAGTACGGCTAATACTACTAATATGGCCTCTAAGCTTTTTATGTTCTTGACAACAAAGAATATAGGCCTTTGTCGGTTATTACAACCTCAGTTTTCGATCCATTTTTCTGTAGAAGTAGTCATGGTTTACAACGGGACTGGGAGGAAAATGGTTGAAATTGCAGTGACGTACTGTTAGCCAGGACTGGACCCACAGACCCGTTACAGCACTATAGTGAGCCTGTTGTGGAATGGACACCTCCATCTGGTCCTCTTGGTTAGCCCTTGGTGTTGCCAGTCTGACATGGTGCAGTAGGCAGTGTGTGACCGTTCTAACCTTCGACCTGTACGTCTTTATGACTATGAGAAGAGCAGACTGGAAGGGTCGTACTCTTAACGACAACTATGTAAGCGTGTTGCACTGTCATGTTATATGGTCATTGAGCCTTGTTCAGTTTGGCGTTGAGCATTCCATTGGGTTTGAGCATGTTATGTCATCATGGTCACGTTACGGTCTTAGAATAAGTCCTAGATTCTGGTTCATTGGGTCGGAGTGAGTTTGACTGTGCTTGAACGTTCAGGGGTAGCAGGGACTGACTGGTTTTGGCATGCAGACCGGATAGGAACTCCCATCGGCCTCTTTAAGCCAATCAATATATTACAACAATGTTCTCTGAATGGCTCCTACTACTCATCGATAAAACGGAAACTGGCTTGGACTTTCCCGGTCGGTCTTTGACAGGTAGTTGAAGTTAAGGTGGCACAGACTCGGCCTCCCACAGCCTCGGCCTCCCGGCTCAGAGCTCCATGTAGTAACGTGAAGTTGCAGCCTCAAACTGATGTCCAATGTGTACTGACGAGTTAGTGAGCGCTTACTCTGCAGAACACAGCTACCAACCAGTCTATGGCATTAAGGTCTAGAAGAGCGACGCGAGGGCTGAGAGCAGGTTTAACAGAAAGTATCTGTTTGTAGATGTGATTCTTTAGGGTAGTAGATACAGCAGTCATCTTAGCACTAATGTTAAGGTGTTGTCTTTTTGGTAGAGCCTTTTACAGATGTGGTTTGGCCAAGCCTGCGATGCGATGCAAGACTCAACCAGACTGGATTGTGTGCCAGCTCTCATTTCATGCTCATTCAGTTTGGTATGATGAATTTGAGGATCTGGTAGGCCTAAGTAATCGCTGGTAGGAAGGGAGGGAACAGTAGTGTGTGGGGTCAGGGTCGGGGACGGTCTGTGTGCGTGACATTCCTGCTCCCTGAGCACAGGTAGGCTTTTCTCTCAAATCTCACAAGTCCTTCTGAGAATGAAACGATTGTTTGCAACTCTCCACACAGACACACGCACACTCGGTCACACAGACTCGCTAAATTGGACGTTTCACGCTATAACAGTGCTTTTTGATTTGTTCTGAATGTGCTTTTCCTACCAAGAATTCTTGATATTCTGATTTTAATATATTAATTGAAAATATACTGTGGTAATATTGTGTCCGGTCCATCGACGGATATGAGGGAGGGGTTTAGGAAATGAGGGTGGGACAACACGTGGGGGTGGAGTTAGCAGCTGGCTTTGTTTGGGCTCGTACTCAAATGTGATTGATGGAACTGCTCAAATCTTTTATTTTTTTTATTTTTTTCTGTGTAATTTGCACACTTCTTTGTGGCTTTCCCATGGCTTAATAATGGAACACGTGTTCTTTAATAGCGAGCGTCATGCAGGTCCCCTCCTGATCCTCAATTTTTTTCAGTTTTTCGCTTGTCCACTTTGGTGCTCTCTGTCTCACTGCTGAGTTTGATCATGATGTTTTTTTTTATGTACATATTATAAATATATATATATAATAAAATGAATACAAAAGATCAATGTCAACATGGGTAAACTGTCCCTCATTCCCCTCCCATGTAATGTGTATTATTATTATCAGTACACCAGTGTTGTCAGCTATATGAAGGTCTGTTTTATATGTACAAGTCAATGTCAACCGTGTGTGTCTGCAGGAGGGTGTTTGGCTGGAGGTGCCGCAAGAGGTCACTTTCTTCCCTGAATCACCACCGGAGGGCAGGAACAGTTCCTGTATCTGCCTGGCAGCCTGCCTATCAGCTCTACTTTGTCCTTGATTTGACACACGCATAAACAAATGTTGAGAGTGAAGAAGGCCCAGACAGCTGTTCATCTGATGGTGTACTCTTTTACTCTGCATGAGAGGGAAGTAATGTGTTCAGTATGGAGCTGCTTCAAATAGAATCATTTACAATGAGTATTGCTTGGGAGAAAGAGTATGCTGTGGGCAGGGAAATGACAGCTCTAATATAAAGTACTCTAATATAGTCTTAGGACTGCTGCTGCAGACTACTCATTGCTGTAGGAAGACCCTCTCAGCAAAAAACATACCAGCTAATTCCATTCTAGCACTTTTTGGATTACATATTAAACAATGAAGCTACTTTTAGCATGGCAGTCTGAAAGTCACTACAATGGAGAATTGCAGTCGTGTGTGTACTGAAATTCATATTTTGATTTTGAATTCAATTAGGTTTTGTGATACATGCCAAATACATCATTATTTTCAGTCATCAGCCAGACAATGGTCTAGACACGTATCCTTAAGTAGCGGTCAGGCTAAGAAATAGGACATTGTCCAAAATCAGTCCAATGATATATGCACTGATCTGAGAGTGTGATACGGTCATTGAACAGGGCCTGTATTCACAAAGTGTCTGGAGTGCTGAGTGCATTTTAGATCACAGTAAATACGATTACATGGGCGGGGGGGGGATCTGATCCAAGATCAGCTCTCCAGGACCCTGACCTATGTGGAATCTCTCATGACTAAACTGACCCATTGTCCTTCCTTCATCTCTCCCTCCCTCCTCCTGTCGTTGTGGCAGGGCGCTGCTGACCTTGAGTGGGTTATTTAAAGTGTGGTGACGCCGCAGACAGGGAGCAGGGTACCAGACACTACTCAGGGGGAGACTGAACAGACAGAGAGAAACAGGGAGGTTCTGTAGGTTGAAATCAAACCTCACTGAATGGGTTTTCTCAAGTGGAGGATGATAACCACTCATGTCATCAATTAGCTGTTGAGGATGCTGTTGATTGGCTAATGGCCTGGTAGGAAGTCAGCCCTCATGGTGCTTCAGACCCATGCTGATGAATCCGATTTAATGAGTCAATCACCAGGATAGAAACATGTAGCAGATCTAGCTCTAACATTGAGTCAATGTAAACACCATCACACACAATGGATGGTTTCATCATTAGATCTGATTCATCTGGATTGACTAAAACTAGTAGTCCGACGACCCATCCACACCGCTCCGGCCAATTGCCACACCCTCTAGTGTTTATTTTCCACACGATTCAGGATGAGTGGTCAGGCAATGAAACCATAGCCAGTTCACCAGTTCAATTAATCTGATGATGAACCTATTCACGCCTTTTATCTACAATAAGTAATCCAAAAATCACCAAACACTTGTCACGTTTTCATTTCAACACATTTTATTTACATATTCCCCAAATACAACTTAAATACCATTTCTGCTTCATCTGCTTCCATCACGTTTCCCTCTTCAGTTCAGTCCATCTTCATTTCAACAGTTTTTCCAATGATTGTCCCTTCATGTTTCCTTTTAGACTTTTCCATAGTCCACCCTCCCTCCACCCTGCCCTCTATCTCACCCCCCAGGGGCAGGCTCAGTCGACGGGCCCCTGAAAGATGAGTTTGATGTGCCCGTGCTCGCCCGTCAGCCAGGTGCCACAGAAGGGGCATGCGGCGTGGAAGGCGTGTGTGCCGTGCGGCAGCGGGATCTGGCTCCAGCCCGCCACTGTCTTTTCCGAACACACGTGGCCACAGGGGCAGAAGGCGTGCGTCGGGGGGCCCGCGTCCAGGTACAGCCCGCCCTCACAGCCCAGCCACAGGGGCACGTAGGGGCCCACGCGCCGGCACATGGGGCACTCCCTTTCCCCGGTGCTCGCCGGAGCCGTCCCTCCGGGGCCCACGTTATGGCCCTTGTCTTTCCGGTAGCCCCAGTTGTGGTAGCCGTGGACGTGACCACAGTTGACATAGACCCAGGGCTGCTTCTTGTCCACAATCTCTCGCCGGGCCAGGCTGGGGAAGGC
The DNA here is from genome assembly GCF_018296145.1 of Oncorhynchus tshawytscha. Classification (NCBI taxonomy): domain Eukaryota; kingdom Metazoa; phylum Chordata; class Actinopteri; order Salmoniformes; family Salmonidae; genus Oncorhynchus; species Oncorhynchus tshawytscha. The sequence continues at coordinate 29,466,679 of NC_056443.1, forward strand.
CAGGGTGTTGAAACCCACGGGGCACTGGGGCCGTGCGGCATTCAGCTCCTGGCGGAGGGTCTCCAGCTGCTTGAGGGTGGGGGTGCGGCGCAGGCCCGACGGGGTGCGCCACAGAAGGGTTGCGCCGCACAGGTCGATCAGAGAGCCATCCTGCAGGGTGTTGGACTCGTTCTCCACCTGGGGAGGAGGGGAGGGGGGAGGAAGGGAGAGGGAGGAGGGATAGGGGGAGGATTAGTAAACAAGCCCAGAAAATACTGTAAATACTGACAAACCCATAACTATTTGCATATGTTGTTTCCTTTTTCGGTGTTTGGAATTTTATTTCCTTTCCCAACAACCACTTGATGGCACTGTGATCATCCCATTAAAGACATTAAAGCCATTATTCACATACCATCAAGAGTCTAATCAAATGATTCACATACCATCAATTATCTAATAAAATTATTCACATACCATCAAGAGTCTCGTCAAATGATAATAATACCATCAGGAGTCGAATCAAATGATTCACATAACATCAAGAGTCTAATCAATTGATTCCAGTAGTCCTGATAATCAGACAGGTTTGAGGCTTTATTCCCCCCACCTTACCACTGATGACCCCCTTCTCACCAATGTTCCCCTCTGCTGGGCCGAGCGTGTCTCCCGCAGGGCAAAGACGTTCCCACACACCGAGATCTCCCGCCACACGCCCGGCGCCGGCTCAGACACAAACTCCCCCGCCGGGTGCATCACCAGCACGCCATTGGTGGTCAGGCCGTCCATCAAGCCGTCCGACGTCCGCCATTTGGCAGCCCGCTCCTGAGAGACCCACCCCCGCACACAAAGAGACAGACAAAGAGCCAAGGTAAGGGATAGTGATGATAGAGGCAGATAGAGAGATCAAGAGGGGAGGGAGGTAGAGCGAGAGAGTGGAAGAGAAAAAAAGAGAGAGAGAGAGGGGCTGGGGCAAATAGAGAAAGAGGGGGAGAAAAAAACAGCTAACATTGCTTTTTTGTACTTCTATATTTAGCACAGAGTAGGACTGCTATACTGAGATGCACACACACAAACATTGCAGGGCATTCAATCCCTCCAGCGGCTGTGTTCTCTGATATTCTCTCAATGGACATAGAATTCAAAGCAGTCACGACTGCAAGCCATTCAACCAGTATTATTGTATAAGCTTTACAGTAAATGTACGTCCTTATATATTTTTTTACAAATCCCCCCTCTCTCTTTCCATCCCTCTCTCTTTCCATCCCCCTCTCTCTTTCCATCCCTCTTTTCTCCACCTCCACACTATCAGTGTGCCAAGCCGCCTGCCTGACCCCGCTTTCTGCCAAGGACATTGTGTGTGCCAGTTATAGTATAGAGGAGGTTATTCAGCCTGCGTTTCATTGACAGCAGCTAGCAGCTCTTCAGCTATTATCCTGTTCTCTAGCTGTATGTTTAGCATAGCCGTGCACCGACGACATGCTACGAAGCAGAGATGAGTTATTAAAGTCTCTATAGTTGGGTTAGGTTAGTCATCTGGATGTTTTGTCACAATTATGTCATGACTTGGTAACATTGTCCTTGTGGGTTGACTTTTTAGTGTCACGTCACACTATAATTGTCATCAACGTCATCATTTTGTGTTAGCTGGAAGGCAGGGCAGGAGGCAAGATCAGGTGGGACCATTCTAGCCAATGAAAGGGCAGATACGGGTGTGAACAATAGGCACAATGGGCACAAACCTAACCACTATGAAACTTATATTTGATCAAATAAGCCACACATAGCAAATATGCCATATATTCTTTCTCAACCAAATTTGACACGCTCTCAAATTCCTCGCTTGGTGAGCAAAAAATATATTTAAAAAAATAAAAAGATTTTGGACTCAGCTTTCCCTCTCGCTTCTCTGGCTGTAGTCAGTTAAACCATTTTCAGAATAAACAATGCCTTCTTGTGTTATATTCACTAAAACACATATAATGTATCACAACTGCATGTATCATAATTAATAACTGCATTTGGTGTATTAACTATCCTGTCATTGGTCACTGTTGGCACAGGATGCAGTATTCATCCCCAGGACAAACTTTTTAAAAAACATTACCTCCTTCCTTAATCCAATCCAATATGGCCACCCTTCCTGCCCCTCATAATCAAGTGCTAGTGGAGGTCAGTGGCAGTACAGTGTGTCTGACTATGACTCTGGGGCTGGGGAGTACTGATGAGTACTGCTGGACTCCTGCCTCCAATGTCTTCCACAATGACAATGCCCTCCCTCTCTACCCCCTCTCTCTTTTCCTCCCTCCCCCCACTGGCCTCCCTGTCTCTCCCCTTGCCAACTCTCTGTCTCTCCGTTTACAAATTAATCTTGCAGAACCCCTTCAATAGCTCATTCCATGGTATAGGCGAGAGGAGAGGGGAGGGGGAGAACTGAGTGTCTCTGCCAGGAATGGATCAAAAGCTTATTTTGTCAATGAGTAAGCAAGCAACCCCCCCCCCCCCCCCACTTCATGACACTGGACCACTGCACTGTGATTTTGTGCCAGTCGATTGTTGTGTTTACTGATTGGAGCGGTTTTCAGCAAACTCACACTCACACACACACACATAGACAGACACAAGTGTTTGCACACACACATAACATGCATTCATATCAATTTAATCACAGCTCCTTGACTCCCACAATTCCCATTTCCCTGCAGTTTGTGTGTGTGTGTGTGTGTGTATAGCATCCAACAATGCTGTCATAAATCCAATCCATTAAAAGAGTTGTGGCCCTTAGAGCCTGACAAAGCAAATGCGGCTTGGCCATCCCGGACGTGTGTTTATTGATAATTACCGTTGATAGTACTGTTGATCTTTAAACAAAGTGCAGGCGCAGGCTGTTTCTGTGGCTGGGAGCTGGGCCAACCGTGAGAAGCCCTAAGCACTAAGGCGAAAAAGATGCCCAACACCAGAGGAGTGTGTATGTGTGTTTGCTACGTGTGCTCCCTCTTCCGCCTCTAGGTCACCAGGCTGCTCGTTATGGTGCACGCCAATCACCATCGTTACGTGCACCTGTGCGTCATCAGACTCACCTGGAGTCCATCACTTCCCTGATTACCTTCCCTATATATGTCACGGCCTTTGATTCCTTCCCCAGGCTTCATTGTTTCTGTTTCATGTCTGTGTGATGTTAGTGGTTCTTGTTTTGTATTATGTTGCATTTAAAATACCCACTCCCTGAACTTGCTTCCTGACTCTCAGCGCACATTGTTACAATGTCAGTGGAGGCTGCTGTGAGAACAGCTCATAATAATGACTGGAACGGAGTGAATGGAATGGTGCATTTGATACAATGCCACTCCAGCCATTACCACGTGCCCATCCTCCCCAATTAAGGTGACACCAACCTCCTGTGGAGACCAGAGGTGTTTGTGTTTAAGATGGGGACAACAGAGTGCTAATGGGTTTGTCCAGTACAGAATGCTGTGTATGAATGTATACCTCGACAAAACATTCCCAAGAAGCAGATCACAGGGTGACGATTCACACAGCCACTTACAACTCCTCCACACCACACCACCACTTCCGCCCTGATTTGTCTCCACAGTATATCACACATAACGATGACATCAATGGGGTGTGATGTCGCCCATGCTGTCACTCACACTGTAGTCGTCACCGCGATGACTCACCCCCAGGAAGATGTTTTTGGAGGAGTCGAAGCCGGCGGCGTAGATGCGGGCCGTGTACGGGGCACTGCGTTCGCACATGATACGGCACGCATAGCGGGATATTGTGCTCTGGACCGACTGCCCTCCTCCTCCGCCCCCCTCGCCCACCGCACCCTGGCCCTGCCCCCTGGCCACGCACCCTGGCCCCGCCCCCTGGCCCTGCCCCCCACCACCACTGGTGCTGCTGCCTGCCGTGTCCGTCACCACAAAGTCAATCATGTTCTCTGTAGAACGCCCGATCTGTTGAGGGAGATAGAACGTAGGAGATAGAACATAAGTGATAGAACATAGGAGATAGAACACAGGAGATAGAACATAAGTGATAGATTATAAGTGATAGAACATAGGCGATAGAACATAAGTGATAGAACATAGGAGATAAAACATAGGAGATGGTTCATAGAATTATACAATAAAGTACAGCAGAAGAGAGTGGAGTAGTGTAGAGCAGTGTGGAGCAGTGTAGAGCAGTGTCGAGTAGTGTAGAGCAGAGTGGAGCAGTGTAGAGCAGTGTGGAGTAGTGTAGAGCAGTGTGGAGTAGTGTAGAGCAGTGTGGAGTAGTGTAGAGCAGAGTGGAGCAGTGTAGAGCAGTGTGGAGTAGTGTAGAGCAGTGTGGAGTAGTGTAGAGCAGTGTGGAGTAGTGTAGAGCAGTGTGGAGCAGTGTCGAGTGGAGTAGGGTGGAGTAGAGTGGAATAGTGTGGAGTAGGCTGGAGTAGGGTGGAGTAGAGTTGAGTAGTGTGGAGTAGTGTGGAGTAGAGTGGAGCAGTGTGGAGTAGAGTGGAGCAGTGTTGAGTAGAGTGGAGCAGGGTGGAGTAGTGTTTGGTAGAGTGGAGTAGAGTGGAGTGGTGTAGAGCAGTGTGGAGTAGAGTGGAGCAGTGTGGAGTAGAGTGGAGTAGAGTGGAGCAGTGTGGAGTAGAGTAGTGTGGAGTAGAGTGGAGTAGGGTGGAGTAGAGTGGAGTAGTGTGGAGCAGAGTGGAGCAGAGTGAAGCAGAGTGGAGTAGTGTGGAGTAGAGTGGAGTAGTGTGGAGCAGTGTAGAGCAGTGTGGAGTAGAGTGGAGCAGAGTGGAGCAGTGTGGAGTAGAGTGGAGCAGTGTAGAGGAGTGGAGTAGGGTAGGGTGGAGTAAAGTGGAGCAGTGTGGAGCAGTGTGGAGTAGAGTGGAGCAGTGTAGAGGAGTGGAGTAGGGTGGAGTAGGGTGGAGTAAAGTGGAGCAGTGTGGAGCAGTGTGGAGTAGAGTGGAGCAGTGTGGAGTAGAGTGGAGTAGGGAGGAGTAGAGTGGAGTAGTGTGGAGTAGTGTGTAGTAGGGTGGAGTAGAGTGGAGTAGTGTGGACTAGAGTGGAGAAGTGAGGAGTAGAGTGGAGCAGTGTTGAGTAGAGTGGAGTAGGGTGAAGTAGTGTGTAGTAGGGTGGAGTAGGGTGGAGTAGAGTAGAGTAGTGTGGAGTAGTGTTGGGTAGAGTGGAGCAGTGTGGAGCAGAGTGGAGCAGTGTGGAGTAGAGTGGAGCAGTGTGGAGTAGGGTGGAGTAGAGTGGAGTAGTGTGGAGTAGAGTGGAGCAGTGTGGAGTAGAGTGGAGCAGTGTAGAGTAGAGTGGAGCAGGGTGTAGTAGTGTGTAGTAGGGTGGAGTAGTGTGTAGCGGGATGTAGCAGGGTGGAGCAGGGTGGAGTAGTGTGGAGTATGTTGGAGTAGGGTGGAGTAGGGTGTAGCAGTGTGGAGTAGTGTTGAGTAGGGTGTAGCATGGTGGAGTAAGATGGAGGAGTGTGTAGCAGTGTGGAGTAGGTTGGAGTAGGTTGGAGTAGGGTGGAGTGGGGTGGAGTAGGTTGGAGTAGGGTGGAGTAGGGTGGAGTAGGGTGGAGCAGTGTGGAGTAGAGTGGAGTAAGATGGAGTAGTGTGTAGCAGGGTGGAGTAGGGTGTAGCAGGGTGGGTAGGGTGTAGCAGGGTGTAAGATGGAGTAGGGTGTAGCATTGTGGAGTAGGGTGGAGTAGTGTGGAGTAGGGTGTAGCCGTGTGGAGTAGGGTGGAGTATGGTGTATCAGTGTGGAGTAGGGTGGAGTAGGGTATAGCAGTGTGGAGTAAGGTGGAGTAGGGTGTAGCAGTGGGGAGTAGTGTGGAGTAGGGTGTAGCAGTGTGGAGTAGGGTATAGTAGGGTGTAGCAGGGTGTAGCAGTGTGGAGTAGGGTATAGTAGGGTGTAGCAGTGTGGAGTAGGGTGGAGTAGTGTAGAGTAGAGTGGAGTGTAGTGTGGAGTAGGGTGTAGCAGTGTGGAATAGTGTGGAGTAGGGTGGAGTAGGGTGTAGCAGTGTGGAGTAGGGTGGAGTAGGGTGTAGCAGTGTGGAGTAGGGTGGTGTAGGGAGGAGTAGGGAGGAGTAGGGTGGAGTGGAGCAGTGTGGAGCAGTGTGGAGTAGAGTGGAGCAGTGTGGAGTAGAGTGGAGCAGTGTTGAGTAGAGTGGAGTAGTGTGTAGTAGTGTGGAGTAGTGTGACAGTAGTGTGTAGCAGGATGTAGCCGGGTGGAGTAGTGTGGAGTAGGGTGGAATAGGTTGGAGTAGGGTGGAGTAGTGTGGAGTAGAGTGGAGTAGTGTGGAGTAGTGTAGAGTAGGGTGTAGCAGGGTGGAGTAAGATGGAGTAGTTTGTAGCAGTGTGGAGTAGGTTGGAGTAGGGTGGAGTAGGGTGGAGTAGGGAGGATTAGGGTGGAGTAGGGAGGAGTAGGGTGGAGTAGGGAGGACTAGGGAGGAGTAGGGTGGAGTAGGGAGGCGTAGGGAGGAGTAGGGCGGTATAGGGAGGAGTAGGGAGGAGTAGGGTGGTGTAGGGAGGAGTAGGGTGGAGTAGGGAGGAGTAGGGAGGAGTAGGGTGGTGTAGGGAGGAGTAGGGTGGAGTAGGGCGGTATAGGGAGGAGTAGGGTGGAGTAGGGAGGAGTAGGGAGGAGTAGGGTGGAGTAGGGAGGTGTAGGGAGGAGTAGGGTGGTGTAGGGAGGCGTAGGGAGGAGTAGGGTGGTGTAGGGAGGAGTAGGGAGTAGGGTGGTGTAGGGAGGGGTAGGGTGGAGTAGGGAGGTGTAGGGAGGCTTAGGGAGGAGTAGGGTGGTGTAGGGAGGAGTAGGGAGGAGTAGGGTGGAGTAGGGTGGAGTAGGGAGGTGTAGGTAGGAGTAGGGTGGTGTAGGGAGGAGTAGGGTGGAGTAGGGAGGAGTAGGGTGGTTAGGGAGAAGTAGGGAGGAGTAGGGTAGTGTAGGGAGGAGTAGGGTGGAGTAGAGTAGAGTAGTGTGGAGTAGTGTGGGGTAGAGTGGAGCAGTGTGGAGCAGAGTGGAGCAGTGTGGAGTAGAGTGGAGCAGTGTGGAGTAGGGTGGAGTAGAGTGGAGTAGTGTGGAGTAGTGTGGAGTAGAGTGGAGCAGTGTGGAGTAGAGTGGAGCAGTGTAGAGTAGAGTGGAGCAGGGTGTAGTAGTGTGTAGTAGGGTGGAGTAGTGTGTGGCGGGATGTAGCAGGGTGGAGCAGGGTGGAGCAGGGTGGAGTAGTGTGGAGTATGTTGGAGTAGGGTGGAGTAGGGTGGAGTAGGGTGTAGCAGTGTGGAGTAGTGTTGAGTAGGGTGTAGCATGGTGGAGTAAGATGGAGGAGTGTGTAGCAGTGTGGAGTAGGTTGGAGTAGGTTGGAGTAGGGTGGAGTGGGGTGGAGTAGGTTGGAGTAGGGTGGAGTAGGGTGGAGTAGGGTGGAGCAGTGTGGTAGAGTGGAGTAAGATGGAGTAGTGTGTAGCAGGGTGGAGTAGGGTGTAGCAGGGTGGAGTAGGGTGTAGCAGGGTGGAGTAAGATGGAGTAGGGTGTAGCATTGTGGAGTAGGGTGGAGTAGTGTGGAGTAGGGTGTAGCCGTGTGGAGTAGGGTGGAGTATGGTGTATCAGTGTGGAGTAGGGTGGAGTAGGGTATAGCAGTGTGGAGTAAGGTGGAGTAGGGTGTAGCAGTGGGGAGTAGTGTGGAGTAGGGTGTAGCAGTGTGGAGTAGGGTATAGTAGGGTGTAGCAGGGTGTAGCAGTGTGGAGTAGGGTATAGTAGGGTGTAGCAGTGTGGAGTAGGGTGGAGTAGTGTAGAGTAGAGTGGAGTGGAGTAGTGTGGAGTAGGGTGTAGCAGTGTGGAATAGTGTGGAGTAGGGTGGAGTAGGGTGTAGCAGTGTGGAGTAGGGTGGAGTAGGGTGTAGCAGTGTGGAGTAGGGTGGTGTAGGGAGGAGTAGGGAGGAGTAGGGTGGAGTGGAGCAGTGTGGAGCAGTGTGGAGTAGAGTGGAGCAGTGTGGAGTAGAGTGGAGCAGTGTTGAGTAGAGTGGAGTAGTGTGTAGTAGTGTGGAGTAGTGTGACAGTAGTGTGTAGCAGGATGTAGGGTGGAGTAGGGTGGAATAGGTTGGAGTAGGGTGGAGTAGTGTGGAGTAGAGTGGAGTAGTGTGGAGTAGTGTAGAGTAGGGTGTAGCAGGGTGGAGTAAGATGGAGTAGTTTGTAGCAGTGTGGAGTAGGTTGGAGTAGGGTGGAGTAGGTTGGAGTAGGGTGGAGTAGGGTGGAGTAGGGAGGATTAGGGTGGAGTAGGGAGGAGTAGGGTGGAGTAGGGAGGACTAGGGAGGAGTAGGGTGGAGTAGGGAGGCGTAGTAGGGCGGTATAGGGAGGAGTAGGGAGGAGTAGGGTGGTGTAGGGAGGAGTAGGGTGGAGTAGGGAGGAGTAGGGAGGAGTAGGGTGGTGTAGGGAGGAGTAGGGTGGAGTAGGGCGGTATAGGGAGGAGTAGGGTGGTAGGGAGGAGGAGGAGTAGGGTGGAGTAGGGAGGGTAGGGAGGAGTAGGGTGGTGTAGGGAGGCGTAGGGAGGAGTAGGGGGTGTAGGGAGGAGTAGGGAGTAGGGTGGTGTAGGGAGGGGTAAGGTGGAGTAGGGAGGTGTAGGGAGGCTTAGGGAGGAGTAGGGTGGTGTAGGGAGGAGTAGGGAGGGTAGGGTGGAGTAGGGTGGGTAGGGAGGTGTAGGTAGGAGTAGGGTGGTGTAGGAGGAGTAGGGTGGAGTAGGGAGGAGTAGGGTGGTTAGGGAGAAGTAGGGAGGAGTAGGGTAGTGTAGGGAGGAGTAGGGTGGAGTAGAGTAGAGTAGTGTGGAGTAGTGTGGGGTAGAGTGGAGCAGTGTGGAGCAGAGTGGAGCAGTGTGGAGTAGAGTGGAGCAGTGTGGAGTAGGGTGGAGTAGAGTGGAGTAGTGTGGAGTAGTGTGGAGTAGAGTGGAGCAGTGTGGAGTAGAGTGGAGCAGTGTAGAGTAGAGTGGAGCAGGGTGTAGTAGTGTGTAGTAGGGTGGAGTAGTGTGTAGCGGGATGTAGCAGGGTGGAGCAGGGTGGAGTAGTGTGGAGTATGTTGGAGTAGGGTGGAGTAGGGTGGAGTAGGGTGTAGCAGTGTGGAGTAGTGTTGAGTAGGGTGTAGCATGGTGGAGTAAGATGGAGGAGTGTGTAGCAGTGTGGAGTAGGTTGGAGTAGGTTGGAGTAGGGTGGAGTGGGGTGGAGTAGGTTGGAGTAGGGTGGAGTAGGGTGGAGTAGGGTGGAGCAGTGTGGAGTAGAGTGGAGTAAGATGGAGTAGTGTGTAGCAGGGTGGAGTAGGGTGTAGCAGGGTGGAGTAGGGTGTAGCAGGGTGGAGTAAGATGGAGTAGGGTGTAGCATTGTGGAGTAGGGTGGAGTAGTGTGGAGTAGGGTGTAGCCGTGTGGAGTAGGGTGGAGTATGGTGTATCAGTGTGGAGTAGGGTGGAGTAGGGTATAGCAGTGTGGAGTAAGGTGGAGTAGGGTGTAGCAGTGGGGAGTAGTGTGGAGTAGGGTGTAGCAGTGTGGAGTAGGGTATAGTAGGGTGTAGCAGGGTGTAGCAGTGCGGAGTAGGGTATAGTAGGGTGGAGTAGTGTAGAGTAGAGTGGGTGGAGTAGAGTAGAGTGGAGTGGAGTAGTGGAGTAGGGTGTAGCAGTGTGGAATAGTGTGGAGTAGGGTGGAGTAGGGTGTAGCAGTGTGGAGTAGGGTGGAGTAGGGTGTAGCAGTGTGGAGTAGGGTGGTGTAGGGAGGAGTAGGGAGGAGTAGGGTGGAGTGGAGCAGTGTGGAGCAGTGTGGAGTAGAGTGGAGCAGTGTGGAGTAGAGTGGGCAGTGTTGAGTAGAGTGGAGTAGTGTGTAGTAGTGTGGAGTAGTGTGACAGTAGTGTGTAGCAGGATGTAGCCGGGTGGAGTAGGGTGGAATAGGTTGGAGTAGGGTGGAGTAGTGTGGAGTAGAGTGGAGTAGTGTGGAGTAGTGTAGAGTAGGGTGTAGCAGGGTGGAGTAAGATGGAGTAGTTTGTAGCAGTGTGGAGTAGGTTGGAGTAGGGTGGAGTAGGGAGGATTAGGGTGGAGTAGGGAGGAGTAGGGTGGAGTAGGGAGGACTAGGGAGGAGTAGGGTGGAGTAGGGAGGCGTAGGGAGGAGTAGGGCGGTATAGGGAGGAGTAGGGAGGAGTAGGGTGGTGTAGGGAGGAGTAGGGTGGGTAGGGAGGAGTAGGGAGGAGTAGGGTGGTGTAGGGAGGAGTAGGGTGGAGTAGGGTGGAGTAGGGAGGAGTAGGGTGGAGTAGGGAGGAGTAGGGAGGAGTAGGGTGGAGTAGGGAGGTGTAGGGAGGAGTAGGGTGGTGTAGGGAGGCGTAGGGAGGAGTAGGGTGGTGTAGGGAGGAGTAGGGAGTAGGGTGGTGTAGGGGGGGTAGGGTGGAGTAGGGAGGTGTAGGGAGGCTTAGGGAGGAGTAGGGTGGTGTAGGGAGGAGTAGGGAGGAGTAGGGTAGTGTAGGGAGGTGTAGGTAGGAGTAGGGTGGTGTAGGGAGGAGTAGGGTGGAGTAGGGTGGAGTAGGGAGGTGTAGGTAGGAGTAGGGTGGTGTAGGGAGGAGTAGGGTGGAGTAGGGTGGAGTAGGGAGGTGTAGGGTCATGAATAGAATAAAATGTATATGAGTGGAAATATGTCATTAGGGAGGAGGGAGGTAGAAAGACCCAATTCCATTTCAATCCCACTGAAGTCATGATATTGTCTGGGGCACAGTGGACAAATGCCCACAACATTTCATTAAACAAGACTGTCCCAAGCCCAATTTCTCTTCAAAAAGTTCAATTTCCTATCAGCTCCCTGCCAGGCTGCCAGGAGATAAAATGTCAGCCTCATCACAGCCCCTGGTTGGAGAGAGAGCTGACAGAGGAACAGATGGGCTCACTGCAGCCTTGGAGCATTCCAGCCATGCAGCCTGCAGCCCCTCCAATCCATTCAGTCTGCAGGAGTTGGGACTCCACATTCATCACAGGGATAAGAGAGATAGATATCGGATGGGAGGAGAGGAGAGGAGAGAGAAAGGAGGGGAGGACAGGAGAGGAGAGGGGAGAGAAAGGAGGGGAGGACAGGAGAGGAGCAGACACCACCACAGTCTTCTCCTGACTCTGCATTTCTAACAATCCCTATGGCATCTGCCAACAAATTGCATTTTCCATGAACTGTGACATCTGCTCACAGTGAGTGTGTAGGTAGACTGGTCCCAGGTCAGTTTGTGCCATACAGCCAACTCCTACGGCCGTTGTTTTGCTATAAAGTACAAACTGAACCAGGACCAGGCTAGCTTGTAGGCAAGAACAGGGGAGTCTGCAATAAGGCTGTGACTGTGTTGATCCCAAATGGTATCACATAGGGTCATACTCTGTTGTGCGTTTCTAGGTCCTTGTTTTGCGGAAGCGTTGGGGCTCTGGCTGAGTTGGCATGTCATGTTAAAGATGACTCACCTGAAACATATCTGTGTTGCTGTCATGGGTGTATTCTACAATGACCGAGTGACTCCTGGACAAGGTGTAGGAGATGCTGTGCTGGCTTTTGTTGCTGAGAGCCTGTCGATGCAGAACACACACATACACAGGAACCAGGTCATATAGCCAGCTACTTAGGAAAGGGCATTCCTGTTTGGAAATGTTTTAGTACCACACATGGTAAGAGTTAACAAACATAGTCCTTTATATGTACTACTCATTCCTGTAGTAAACATTTTATAGACAGTGTTTAATACCGTGGAAGACTGTATAATTATAATGTGACCTCTCACCTTTGACACCAGAGGGGTAGAGACATTGTGGATGACATCAGGTTTGACCCCGTTGGCTTTGGGTCTCTTGTAGAGGGCCAGGCGACTTCTCCTCCGTCCCTTGTCCCCATTGGCCAAGGAACCATTGTGCCTGAGTACAATATGGGTCATCATAGAAAACACGTATCCAATAATCAACATGGACAAAATATACACTTTGATTAGATGGTGCCTATATTCCATTCAGTTGGGATTGCTGCTTGCAGTTTTATCCTATTATATATAGTGGGATCTACACAACTAAAACATGTGACAGTCTTCTCACTGGGCACAGACGTCATTTCAACTTTTAGTGTTTATTTACATCTCGTTGAGTTGTCAACTCATGTGAATATTATGTGAAATCAACCAAAACAACGACCACGTCATTGGATTTAGTTTAAAAGTTGGGTGAACATCATCACATAGATTTTTGGGTTGTTGAATTGACGTGAAAACAATGTTGATTCAACCAGTTTTTGGCCAGTGGGTTTAGTTTTGGCGCAAATTATTCCTTTAAACCTGGACCAAATGTACTGAATCTCAATCCATAATCCTTGGGTTCTAAGGGGAATATTCCTAATTTAGGTTAGTCTGAGTAAATTCTATTAGCTGTCTATGTCATGATTGGATAGGGATCACAAAATGTCTGCAGTTGGCAATACACTGTTAAAACTGCCTCGAATCTATTGACGCACCAGTGCACAAACTAATGTGGCCCCACTGTGGAAAGAGGACATTCTCATGAACACGATAGTGGTGGATCACTGTCTCTCTCATTGAGGGTTTCATTTTCCTATTCTGCCCCATGGCTCTGTTTTTTATTGACATCTTTGTAAAGTAGGTAGGATGAATAGTGTTTTCAAATCATGTTTTAAGGTACACACAAGTCTATTGTACACACAACCACTCAGACTTGAAACCCCATATAAAATATGCTTTCTTAGGGCATGCTGTTTGTCAAACAGTCTGGAATGGGATGAATGGGATGGCAAATGGACCAACTGTTGTACATATCAACCACTAATGAAGACACATGAGCAAACACACACACACACACAACGTCACAGCCACACATGTACACACATGCACTCACAATCACAACCTTCACCACCACACATCTCCACCACATACATCAGAGGGACAGGTAGATGACCCACCCTAGAACCATGAGCTCCCCATACTTGATGGGCTCCTTGTCCCCGGTGAAGAGTCCGTCGTGGGGCGTGGAACATGAACCCGGGGGGCTCTTGTTGCAGGACGGGCGCAGCTCCAGAGAGGGTGGGGGACACAGGGCCTCTGAGCTACCCTCCAAAACCATGCCCACCGGCCACAACGTGGGCTCACACCTGGGAGAGAGAGAAGGGGGCGAGAGAGGAGTGAGGCAAGAGAGAAGTGGGGAGAGAGAGAAGGGGGAGAGAGAGAAGTGAGGCGAGAGCGAAGGGGGAAAGAGAGAAGGGGAGAGAGAGAAGGGGAGAGAGAAGGAGGAGAGAGAGAAGGGGAGCGAAATAGAAGGGGGAGAGAGAAGGGGGAGAGAGAAGGGGGCGAGAGAGAAGGGGGAAAGAGAGAAAGGGGAGAGAGAGAAGGGGGGAGAGAGAGGGAAGGGGCAGAGAGAGAAGGGGGAGAGAGAGAAGAGAGAGAGAAGGGGAGAGAGAGAAGGGGGAGAGAGAAGGGGGGAAGGGGCAGAGAGAAGGGCAGGAGAGAAGGGGAGAGGGAGAAGGGGGATAGAGAGAAGTGGAGAGAGAGAAGGGGGAGCGAGAGAGAGAAGGGGGATAGAGAGAAGGGGGAGAGAGAAGGGGGAAGAGAGAGAAGGGGGAGAGAGAAGGGGGAAGAGAGAGAGAAGTGGAGAGAGAGAAGGGGAGAGAGAGAGAAGGGGAGAGAGAGAGAAGGGGGAGAGAGAGAAAGAAATGGAGAGAGAGAGAAGGGGGAGAGAGAAGGGGGAAGAGAGAGAGAAGTGGAGAGAGAGAAGCAAGACAATCAGTGAAGTAAGAATGATACAACTGTAGACCATCACTGATGTATCATCACAGTATCAAACAGGGTCTTCCCTCCCTCCCTCATCCACCTGTCAGGTGTCCTTTGAATGGGACAATGTCATGAAAGGTCTCTATTCATTTCAAATGACTGGCATGAGGGGGGATGTCAGTTAGTCCTAATGCAAAGGAGCCTCTCAGCGTGACAGCTTGTCAAGTCAGGAAAACAAGTCACTTCCTCTTGGCATCCATTTGTGTTGGTTCATTACTGGCTCAAGCCCCCTGCACCTAAAAGCTAACCAATAGGCTTAATCTATGTAATGCGGCCCTCATCGTAGATGCTGCATTTGTGGTCAGACTCAGACAGTCATCCTGATGTTGTTGCTATACTAGGTCACCTGAATTGTAATTCTGCATTATGTGACTGAACAGAAGTACTGTCTCTTCTTTGCTGACTTGATGCATTTACATTACAGTGTAATTGTGTGAGTCCACGACAGGCAAAACTAATGGGACTGGATTTTGGCCTAGCATTTCCACACAGGCAGCTAAACAAGCGCCTAAATCAACAGCCTCAGTTTGTACCGCATTGTGTATCTGTCTGACATATCCTACCATGGTTCTAAATTAACTTGTGCTTCCTAGAGCTTTTAAAGTTAGCAACCAGATAACCATCAATCAATGTTCTGTCATGTCCGAGATTTTTAACGAGCCCTGTGAGAGTTTCAACCTTTCCCTGGGCATCGGGTCCCATCCAAGGGTGGACCCGGTTCAACATTATTGGTTTTCATTTCTTACTAAAGGTTTATGGGTGTCTGGCTGCCTGTGGCACTTCAACGGTTCGATTGGGGGCCCTGTCAAATTAAAACAAGCACTTGGCATTAAATGAATTGGACTAAAAATATATTTTTATGATAGCCTAATGCAATTGTATAATACCACAGGGTCACATTTTTTTTGTGGCGCTTTACAGTAACAAGCATCATATTTGATGAATTATGAACAGAGGGGAAAAAATTATATCCTAAACAGTGGGTGTGTTTAGTAAATGACTCACAATATTCATTTATATGTAGATACTTTGACATTTGCAAATGTCGCTACACAAGTAAAAACAAACCTCTCCATTGCTATCTGTCTTGGCAATGAGACAAACACAAATTCCATGCCAATGTTTAATATAAAAACTATATTATTCATCAGCAGTGGGCGAGACCACCTATACCACAAACCCAATGAAGCCAGTGACATCACACTGCCAGCCTAATGCCTTGTTCCCTATTTATGGACCATGCAAATTAACATATATTTTTATTTTATTTTACCTTTATTTAAACAGGCAAGTCAGTTAAAAACAAATTCTTATTTTCAATGACAGCCTAGGAACAGTGGGTTAACTGCCTGTTCAGGGACAGAACGACAGATTAGTACCTTGTCAGCTCGGTGGTTTGAACTTGCAACCTTCCGGTTACTAGTCCAACGCTCTAACCACTAGGCTACCCTGCCGCCCCTGATAGAGTTGGGGTTATAAACATACTGGAATTCCAACTCTCCAATATGTTATCTTCTCCCAGCAGCACACATACTGTACGTCTGATCATAGAATTCGATTTACTAGAACTGTCCATTTCTATTCTATTTCTATGTGACTGATATCTTAGATAACCTTGAGTTTGTGCTTTCATCCCTCTAAATGAATGGCCCGACCAGACAAAGAGCATGGGAACTACAGCTGTACCGACGAGTTGTCAATTGCGTCATGATGTGAACATCAGACTTTATTCAATATAAACACGTCTAATTGGAAGCCAGCGGGGAAAATATCCCCTTGTAATCAGGATGACATAGAGTAGATTTAGTCAGCCGGTCACCATTTCATTACGGCTCTCCATTGCTATGGCTGGGAGATGGAATGGTAGAGGCATGGGATGGACAGAGCGAATGGAGAGAAGGGGAGTAGAAAGAGAGAGAGAGAGAGAGAGAGAGAGAGAGAGAGAGAGAGATAGAGATAGAGAGAGAGAGAGAGAGAGAGAGAGAGAGAGAGAGAGAGGGTGAGGGGTTATAGAGAGAAAGAGAAAGAGGGGAGAGAAACAAAGAAAGGCAGTGTGACAAGACAGAAAAGGAAAAAGCATGGTGGCATGGTGGCATGGTGGATGGATGGATGGATGGAGGGAGGGGGGCTAGTGGTGTGTGTGTGTGTGTGTGTGTGTGTGTGTGTGTGTGTGTGTGTGTGTGTGTGTGTGTGTGTGTGTGTGTGTGTGTGTGTGTGTGTGTGTGTGTGTGTGTGTGTGTGTGTGTGTGTGTGTGTGTGTGTGTGAGGGAGGGAGGGAGGGAGAGAGTGTATGTGTATGCATGCATGCGGGTGCAGGGGTTTGGCAGGGTGATGGATTGCTTGTTCTCTGCCATGCACTTTCTAATCAAGCCAACGCCACAACCTGGGGGTGGAGAGAGATATATATATATATATAGAGAGAGAGATAGAGAGATAGAGAGAGAGAGATAGAGAGAGATAGAGAGATAGAGATGGAGAGAAAGAGGGTGGGGGTTAGAGAGAGAGAGAGAGAGAGAGAGAGAGAGAGAGAGAGAGAGAGAGAGAGAGAGAAAGAGAGAGAAAGAAAGAGAGAGAGAGAGAGAGAGAGAGAGAGAGAGAGAGAGAGAGAGAGAGAGAGAGAGAGAGAGAGAGAGAGAAAGAGAGAGAAAGAGAGAGAGAGAGAGAGAAAGAGGGTGGGGGTTTATAGAGAGAAAGAGGGGAGAGAAACAAAGAAAAGCAGTGTGACAAAGGAAGACAAAGGGAAATGGAATTATAGAGAGAGAGAGAGAGAGAGAGAGAGAGAGAGAGAGAGAGCGAGAGAAAGCGAGAGAGAGAAAGAGAGAGAGAGAGAGAGAGAGAGAGAGAGAGAGAAAGAGATCAGAGAGAGAGAGAGAGAGAGAGAGATCAAGAGAGAGAGAGAGAGAGAGAGAAAGATGGGTGCAGCTCTTCCATCTCCATCCATTTATAAATGAACAGAGAGCTAAATATATACACCAGGAAATGATCTCAGGAATAAATTATGAATTCCTCGCAACATTGATCATATTTTTTTCCTCTTTAGCCATTTAAAAAACACATTTTTTATATTCTTCCATATCTGATTTTTTTTTTGCCACTGTCATATCAGTAGTATACAATTATAGAGGTTGGGATATCAGTTGAGTTATTGTTTGTGGTTTATCACTCGTAGCAGTGGTACTGATGTTTGCACAGTAGCGCCACTATCATTGCTTGTAGTATTAGGGTTATTACTGTAGTGCATTCCATGTTATTGACTAGAGACTGCTCCCTGACGCTGAATATCATAGTGAATAAATCTGAGCTGCTGATGACCATACTGTCGTGGTCTCTCTGACTCCAGAGGCAAAGACGGAAACAAGCCAGGGACTTAGACGTAGTACCTTGCTAAGAAAAGCAAGATGTTGGCATGAGATAAACAGTAAATCTACTGTATGTTGACGTTCATATCTCTACCTCGATTCCTGACTTTGCCCAGTGCCAGCTGATAGAGGCTATCTAACTGTGTGCACAGGCACATGAGAACATACTACGCTATTGGCTCACTTTGTGTTATGGCATTGATTGCCAGTCACTGGTTGGTCATGGTCTATGGTAGCTAAGGCGTCACCTGTTATAGAGGCAGACACCAACAAATCCTGATAGCACCGGTGTTGTTTACTAATGGCCCTACCTGAGACTGTCTGTGACTGACCAGTGTTGTGTACTAATGTCCCTACCTGAGACTGTCTGTGACTGACCAGTGTTGTGTACTAATGTCCCTACCTGAGACTGTCTGTGATCGACCGGTGTTGTGTACTAATGGCCCTACCTGAGACTGTCTGTGATGGACTGGTGTTGTGTACTAATGGCCCTACCTGAGACTGTCTGTGATGGACTGGTGTTGTGTACTAATGGCCCTACCTGAGACTGTCTGTGACTGACCAGTGTTGTGTACTAATGGCCCTACCTGAGACTGTCTGTGATGGACCGGTGTTGTGTACTAATGGCCCTACCTGAGACTGTCTGTGACTGACCGGTGTTGTGTACTAACGGCCCTACCTGAGACTGTCTGTGACTGACCGGTGTTGTGTACTAATGGCCCTACCTGAGACTGTCTGTGACTGACCAGTGTTGTGTACTAATGGCCCTACCAGAGACTGGAACAGTAGTGGAGAGGGTAGCAAGTTTTAAGTTCCTCGGCATACACATCACAGACAAACTGAATTGGTCCACTCACACAGACAGCATCGTGAAGAAGGCGCAGCAGCGCCTCTTCAACCTCAGGAGGCTGAAGAAATTTGGCTTGTCACCAAAAGCACTCACAAACTTCTACAGATGCACAATCGAGAGCATCCTGGCGGGCTGTATCACCGCCTGGTACGGCAACTGCTCCGCCCTCAACCGTAAGGCTCTCCAGAGGGTAGTGAAGTCTGCACAACGCATCACCGGGGGCAAACTACCTGCCCTCCAGGACACCTACACCACCCGATGCTACAGGAAGGCCATAAAGATCATCAAGAACATCAACCACCCGAGCCACTGCCTGTTCACCCTGCTATCATCCAGAAGGCGAGGTCAGTACAGGTGCATCAAAGCTGGGACCGAAAGACTGAAAAACAGCTTCTATCTCAAGGCCATCAGACTGTTAAACAGCCACCACTAACATTCAAATCAAATCAAATCAAATCAAATCAAATCATCAAATCATAACATTGAGTGGCTGCTGCCAACACACTGACACTGACACTGACTCAACTCCAGCCACTTTAATAATGGGAATTGATGGGAAATGATGTAAATATATCACTCGCCACTTTAAACAATGCTACCTTATATAATGTTACTTAACCTACATTATTCATCTCATATGCATACGTATATACTGTACTCCTTATCATCGACTGCATCCTTATGTAATACATGTATCACTAGCCACTTTAACTATGCCACTTTGTTTACATACTCATCTCATATGTATATACTGTACTCGATACCATCTACTGTATCTTGCCTATGCTGCTCTGTACCATCACTCATTCATATATCCTTATGTACATATTCTTTATCCCCTTACACTGTGTATAAGACAGTAGTTTTGGAATTGTTAGTTAGATTACTTGTTGGTTATTACTGCACTGTCGGAACTAGAAGCACATGCATTTCGCTACACTCGCATTAACATCTGCTAACCATGTGTATGTGACAAATAAAATTTGATTTGATTTGATTTGACTGTCTGCGACAGACCGGTGTTATGTACTAATGGCCCTACCTGAGACTGTCTGTGACTGACCGGTGTTGTGTGATGCAGTATGTATGATGGAGTAGAATGTCCTTCAGTCCTGAATGGCCCTCACTGGCCCTATCTGGGTATACAGTCAGTGGAGTGGACAGCATAGCACCTCAGAGAGAGAGAGAGAGAGAGAGAGAGAGAGAAAGTGTGTGTGTGTCTGTTTCTTCTCTCCTTTCATCAAATTTTATGAGGGTTCCACCTAATCAGGTTAGGAAAACCACTCAATGTTCTACACTAGATAATAGAAGGAGACAAATCCTCATTTCACATTAAGCTGACACACAGACTGTAGCAATTGAGGATGCCTTGGAAAACAACAACAACAGTAACATCCATTACCAGGGCCAACATCCATGCCATACTATACCTTAGTCAACGTTCTATCTCTATCCTTTTGGAAAGGGTCCCTCTTTCATTGATAACACTATTTATTTCCCTTCAAAGTTGCATTACGGTCTCTTTGTCAGGTCTTTTTAGGTGATACATCTTTGGTTCAAAGTACCTTTTACAGATACAGATAGGGATTCAGAATTGCAGCACATTCTCTTCCTTTGAGACTACTCTTTGTCAGGTTCAACTGGGTTCATATCTCAAATGGTTCAACTGGGTTCATATCTCAAATGGTTCAACTGGGTTCATATCTCAAATGGTTCAACTGGGTTCATATCTCAAATGGTTCAACTGGGTTCATATCTCAAATGGTTCAACTGGGTTCATATCTCAAATGGTTCAACTGGGTTCATATCTCAAATGGTTCAGCTGGGTTCATATCTCAAATGGTTCAGCTGGGTTCATATCTCAAATGGTTCAGCTGGGTTCATATCTCAAATGGTTCAACTGGGTTCATATCTCAAATGGTTCAACTGGGTTCATATCTCAAATGGTTCAGCTGGGTTCATATCTCAAATGGTTCAGCTGGGTTCATATCTCAAATGGTTCAACTGGGTTCATATCTCAAATGGTTCAACTGGGTTCAAATCTCAAATGGTTCAACTGGGTTCATATCTCAAATGGTTCAACTGGGTTCATATCTCAAATGGTTCAACTGGGTTCATATCTCAAATGGTTCAACTGGGTTCATATCTCAAATGGTTCAACTGGGTTCATATCTCAAATGGTTCAACTGGGTTCATATCTCAAATGGTTCAGCTGGGTTCATATCTCAAATGGTTCAACTGGGTTCATATCTCAAATGGTTCAACTGGGTTCATATCTCAAATGGTTCAGCTGGGTTCATATCTCAAATGGTTCAGCTGGGTTCATATCTCAAATGGTTCAACTGGGTTCATATCTCAAATGGTTCAGCTGGGTTCATATCTCAAATGGTTCAGCTGGGTTCATATCTCAAATGGTTCAACTGGGTTCATATCTCAAATGGTTCAACTGGGTTCATATCTCAAATGGTTCAGCTGGGTTCGGACTACACTTTGCCTACGCTCCCCTAAAGACTACATAA
Source organism: Oncorhynchus tshawytscha (assembly GCF_018296145.1). Lineage (NCBI taxonomy): Eukaryota > Metazoa > Chordata > Actinopteri > Salmoniformes > Salmonidae > Oncorhynchus > Oncorhynchus tshawytscha. Next base: position 29,487,181 of record NC_056443.1, read on the forward strand.
TATTTTGTCGGTAGGCAATAAAAATCTCCTCTCTATGTTATTGCCACCTCCACCTACCTGCTTGACCCTCTGGCTCTACAGGAAGACACAGGTGGGTCGCTCTGATACCTCATCACCTCTCCACCTCTACAGGAAAGCAAAGGTGGGCTGCTCTGTTACCTCATCACCTCTCCACCTCTACAGGAAAACACAGGTGGGTCGCTCTGATACCTCATCACCTCTCCACCTCTACAGGAAAGCAAAGGTGGGCTGCTCTGATACCTCATCACCTCTCCACCTCTACAGGAAGGCACAGGTGGGCTGCTCTGTTACCTCATCACCTCTCCACCTCTACAGGAAGACACAGGTGGGCTGCTCTGTTACCTCATCACCTCTCCACCACTACAGGAAGACACAGGTGGGTCGCTCTGTTACCTCATCACCTCTCCACCTCTTCAGGAAAGCAAAGGTGGGCTGCTCTGTTACCTCATCACCTCTCCACCTCTACAGGAAGACACAGGTGGGTCGCTCTGTTACCTCATTACCTCTCCACCTCTACAGGAAGACACAGGTGGGTCACTCTGTTACCTCATTACCTCTCTACCTCTACCACACACACTCTCCCCAGCCATTGTCCGGGTTAGAGTTTGGCCGGGGTAGGCCGTCATTGTAACTAAGAATTTGTTCTTAACTGACTTGTCGAGTTAAATAAAGGTTAAATAAAAAATGTAAATGATGGTTGTCTTTATTTGCTCTATGAAGTTGTAAACAGCATTAATATAGTTGTAAACCGTACTAATTAAGTTGTAAGCAGTATTAATGTAGTTGTAAACAGCATTAATGTAGTTGTAAACAGCATTAATTAAGTTGTAAATAGCACTAATGTTGTTCTAAACAGTATTAGTGAAGTTCTAAAACATATTAATTAAGTTGTAAACAGTACTAATTAAGTTGTAAACAGTATTAATGTAGTTGTAAACAGTATTAAGGAAGTTGTAAACCGTACTAATTAAGTTGTAAACAGTATTAATGTAGTTATAAACAGTGTTAATTAAGTTGTAAACAGTATTAGAGAAGTTCTAAAACGTATTAATTAAGTTGTAAACAGTATAAATGTAGTTGTAAACAGCATTAATTAAGTTGTAAACAGTATTAATGTAGTTCTAACCAGTATTAATTAAGTTATAAACAGTATTAATGTAGTTCTAACCAGTATTAATTAAGTTGTAAACAGTATTAATGTAGTTCTAACCAGTATTAATTAAGTTGTAAACAGTATTAATGTAGTTCTAACCAGTATTAATTAAGTTGTAAACAGTATTAATGAAGTTCTAAACAGTATTAATTAAGTTGTAAACAGTATAAATGTAGTTGTAAACAGCATTAATTAAGTTGTAAACAGTATAAATGTAGTTGTAAACAGCATTAATGAAGTTGTAAACAGTATAAATGTAGTTGTAAACAGTATTAGTGAAGTTCTAAAACGTATTAATTAAGTTGTAAACAGTATAAATGTAGTTGTAAACAGCATTAATGAAGTTGTAAACAGTATAAATGTAGTTGTAAACAGTATTAGTGAAGTTCTAAAACGTATTAATTAAGTTGTAAACAGTATAAATGTAGTTGTAAACAGCATTAATTAAGTTGTAAACAGTATAAATGTAGTTGTAAACAGTATTAGTGAAGTTCTAAAACGCATTAATGAAGTTGTAAACAGTATAAATGTAGTTGTAAACAGTATTAGTGAAGTTCTAAAACGTATTAATTAAGTTGTAAACAGTACTAATTAAGTTGTAAACAGTATTAATGTAGTTGTACACAGCATTAAGTTGTAAACAGCATTAATGTAGTTGTACACAGCATTAAGTTGTAAACAGCATTAATGTACTTGTAAACAGCATTAATGTAGTTGTACACAGCATTAAGTTGTAAACAGTATTAATTCAGTTGTAAACAGTAGTTGTAAACATTATTAATAAAGGTGTGAACCTTATTAATGAAGTTGTAAACCATATCAATGTGGTTATAAACAGTATTAATGAAGTTACAAACAGTTTTAATGAAGTTGTATATTTACTCTATAGGAGGAAGAGGAGGAGTAAACATTGAAGAAGGAGAAACAAAACAGACAGCCTCCCCGTAGGCTCTATTAAGGGCACAACAAGAGAACACCGAGGCCTCTTTAACAAGACGACTGTACATCATAGGGAATAGGAGACTGGTTATGGTGCACACAAATTGAAAATGAGTGTCTCAAAACATGCTGTTGAATCATGAGTGTGTGTGTGAGTGAATGAGTGTGTGTATGTTATGCTGTGGACACAATACAGTATATGGCAAATTAACACTGATTTCTTAGACTGAGGCTTGAGTTTATTTCTAGATCTATTAAATGTACAGATCAACCTACCTATACAGCTTATCATAAGAACTTCACAATATGTTTGTGTGTTGGACAAGAGGTCCTAAAGGAACCAAACATGCTCAATAATTGTTCTTACATAATATTGACACACTTCCAGGTTCCACATTGTGTACTTGTCCTCCAAAGTATGCGGGAGTTGTGAGCCATCTTGGTCCCCATTATCATCATGCCTGTCTCATCAAGCAGGCCTCCCCGAAGAACAGAATTTGCCACGCACCAATAATCAGAATAAATCAAATATGCACAAAGCCCGTTGGTTCTGCAATAAGGCTAAGCTAGAGATATTTTGATATGTATGTAAAACCAACTAGCTACACACTGATTTGAGAGATGAAAAAATGATCATGGCTGGTTCTGTGCCTTCAACCGGCAGATTGCAGAGGATTGCGTCTCCCTCTGTCACACTCACAACGGTCGTCTATGATCGCTTTAAGATGCAGTTGTGTTAAAAAGGACATGTCATTTGACTTTAAATAATCACAGCCGTAACCGTATGGAATGATGACATTTCCGTTGGTTATAAATATTGTAGCTATAACAACCTTTGTTTAATGTGCGTATAGGCTTGCTGAAAGAACCATCACTGAAAAAGATATATTAAGCTATATGAAAACATGTTATGTTATTGTAACATCAAAAATGTAATTAAATGTTATTACGGTGGAACGTGACGGTCTGTTTATTACAGTATCTTTAAACTTAATGAGGTTAGTGTATATTTTAATAGCCTATCCATTGTAATATGTTGTTCTTTGTTCAACGTTTCTCGGCTCCATAGCACAGCAGTCTATGAGGCAGAGAAGTACACAAGGGAATCCACTGCACAGACAATACATACTACAATGTAAGACATCACCACGCACGCAAGCACACACGCACGGACAACAAAATAGGCTATCCTATCTCCTAGCATCGTGTCATGAATGTAACAAAAGAAGAAAAAAAGCACACGACCGGCCAATTGTCACCACACTTCAGCACTCAAAAACACAATGATGGCCAGTAATTTAACAGGTAGCCAAATGAATCAATAAATACCCGCTGATGTTTTCCGAAGTAGGTCCGTAAATTTTTTTATTCCCTTTTAGATTGTGTCAATCCCCGTGTGGCCTCAATATCGGGCGTCGTGCCGTTGTTAAAAGACCACCTGCTAAGGTAAATTGGATGGAACAACCATTGGACAGGACAGTCGGCATTGCCTCTCCGTTGTCATCGGGTACATGGGAGACTGCGAGATGCTCTTTCCCCCTGGAGACTAATCGTGGTCCAGACACCCGGTTGTCACGCCCATCTCTCTCTAGCGCTGCTCTCCTTTGGTGAAAACTCAGTAGTCACACGGATCCACCATCGCCCACATTAATGCGTCTCTGCAGTTGGTCAGGATTCCGCGACTATTGCGTAAGGCCGTCTTCAGATTCGCACAACGTGCTGGCTCCAGCTATCTGCTGATTCCTGAGCGTGGTACTTGTACTGTACAGTAGGTAAACTACTGTAAAAAAAAAAAGGCGCGCTTCAGGCAGGTACAGTAGCATGTGTAGATTAGTCTGTGTGAATGACAATGTTTTTTTGTTTTTTTCAGAAACACCTCACTGCTCTATATTCTAGGGAGATACGATGTGGCTGTACATTTGAAGAATGAGCAAGCTGTTGACTTGCTGAGAAACATATGCTACCTTTCCCCAAGGCAAAAAAGGTAATTTCCTGCCTGCTACTTATGTATGTAAATTATATGAATAATAATGTATGAACATTTTTTTTAAAGTAGGCCTATAATAAAATTAAGAAGATTTGCATGTAGAGTTATGCTTTGCGTTAGCTTAATAAGACGTGAGAAAAAAAAATGCTCTAATACAAATGTTAATGTTTTTTTGTTAATTGACTGCCATTATACTCCTATTATAGTCCTAATAATCCACTGACATTCGAATGTGTCACGGGAAGGCGTGCGTCTGACGCCACATGATGACGATAAATTACAGCGCCCAGGATAAATTATGTGAGCGAGCAAGAACTGACATTTTTCTCAGCTCGCGTTTATGAATATTTTTTCACCAATTAAGGTGGTCAGGGAATTATCACACCACTGCATAATATCTTTGTCCAAACACAACCATTGACTCTGTACCCTCGCCATGGTAGAGGATGACGATTTAACGCCAAATGTTATGTCAAACCAAATGTGGAGCAGCAATGGCGAGTTTGTCCCTCCTGACGGAATATGTTGGGTGTCTGTTCTGTCATGTTTGCTGCTTGCCTGCTCCTACGTTGGGAGCTTATACGTGTGGAGAAGTGATTTGCCAAGGTAAGCCTCGTATTTCTTTGCTATCTTGATTCGTAGAAGATTCTACAGACATACGGAAGTGGTCGTTTGCCAGCTTGTCGGTGGATAACTACCTCGCACGGCTTTCGTGCAGGGCAATTCCATGGTAACGGAATTACGCTGAATCTCCGTTGTTTCACTTAAATGTATGCCAAACCAAAAACATCGATTTCAAAGTTGAACAAGCCATACTACTCTGAACAATTTGCATAGTAATTTCAACAAAAAAAGCTCAAAGGCCAGCAGATGGAGTTATTGAGGCGTTTACATATAATTAGTGGATTTTCTAAAGCATACTGGAATTGTAACTATTTTCTTTTAAATAATTCGTCATTTAGTTACAGTCTAAAGCACTTATCAGAGAGACCTGCCTCGATTCTGCTCTTTCTTCTGCTAACAAATACGAAATGATTCAATTCAGAATTGCCATCACTACTGGTAAAATGCCTTCACTACTAGTAAAATGCTAGCTCAGAAAAGATGATCCAAGCAGATGGATATTATTGTTGATATTAACAGGCTGAGCAATCAACTTGATTTAAAATGAAGATGAAAAAGCAGCGCTTGCTAAATGCTAATGTGATCTGGATGATATGTATAACAATTAGTCACAGAGTGCGTGTTGGCAGGTACCTAGTGTTTAGCACGTTGGGCCAATAACCGAAAGGTTGCTAGATCCCCGAGCTGACAAGGTAAAAATCTGTTGTTCTGCCCCTGAACAAGGCAGTTAACCCACTGTTCCCAGGCCATCATTGTAAATAAGAATTTGTTCTTTTAACTGACTTGTCTAGTTTAATAAAGTTTTAAAAAAGGGTGCCTTGATCAAAGACCAAATGGATTGAAAAAGGTGACCCTCCCCCTTATTTCTTTAATTTGAAGAGTAGGCAGACTAGTATTACATCCATTTGTGTAATTTACACTATCTGATTATCTTGAAGTGATTAATAAGAAAATACTCTTTCGACAGTTCACTATATCAATCTCATCTTTCAGAAGGCAACTTGGATTCATTTTTTGATTCAGTTAATAACTCTGCCAATAGAAGAAAGGTTTAAGAAACTTCTGATTCTGATATAGATATTACGGAGTTGGACCAAGCCATTAAACAAATGCCTATAGGTCAATCTCCTGGACCGGATGGTCTGACTCCTGAATTCTATTGACATTTTTGGCCTGATATTAGAAAGCTATTTTTTTCTAACTACAAAGAGGTTATTGCTAATGCTATCTTATCTCCTTCTTTGAGACGGGGAGAAATGGTTCTTATACCCAAACCAAAGAAGGACTCTCTTTACCTGGACAATTGGAGACCAATCACGTTGTTGGCAACTGACTATAAGTTACTAGCCCATGCCTGCTAACTGTTAGCTTGCTAACCCGGTCTGCTAACTGTTAGCTTGCTAACCCGGTCTGCTAACTGTTAGCTTGCTAACCCGGTCTGCTAACTGTTAGCTTGCCAACCCGGTCTGCTAACTGTTAGCTTGCCTGCCCGGTCTGCTAACTGTTAGCTTGCCTGCCCGGTCTGCTAACTGTTAGCTTGCCTGCCCGGTCTGCTAACTGTTAGCTTGCCTGCCCGGTCTGCTAACTGTTAGCTTGCCTGCCCGGTCTGCTAACTGTTAGCTTGCCTGCCCGGTCTGCTAACTGCTAGCTTGCCTGCCCGGTCTGCTAACTGCTAGCTTGCCTGCCCGGTCTGCTAACTGCTAGCTTGCCTGCCCGGTCTGCTAACTGCTAGCTTGCCTGCCCGGTCTGCTAACTGCTAGCTTGCCTGCCCGGTCTGCTAACT